>NC_142935.1:68911624-68961624 GCF_046866305.1 Octopus bimaculoides
TCAGCGTAGATTTTTTTTCTATTCGGTTATTTATCATTATATATAGATATCTTTATGAGCAGACGACTCTAATATGATTTGTCGTTTGAGAAACTTCTGATACCGAATTTATCAATATTTCTTACCCTCTCTCTCTTTCTTTCTCTCTCTCTCTCCCTCTCTCACACACACACATACACATATACATTGATAATATATATATATATATATATATATATATATATATATATATATATATATATATATATATACATACATACATAGATATCTCATAATATAGCTTATATGTAATATATTATAGCTTATATATCAAATCAGTGAATAAATAGATGTAAGCAATAATTCTAATGCATTCACTATCTACAAATATTTGTATATTCTAGATTTAATTTTAGAGTCGTCTGAATGTCCAATAAAGCTGATGTAAAATATATTACGTAGGAATACTCATCCGCATACATATTCTCATATCACATATGCATCTGATTTTAATGAAGTTGTAGGCAAATACTAGTAAAATGTATAGCAATGCAACCACAATAATACCTGTATGCTATTATGTGTTGTTGAGTCGTATACGCGGGTCATAGTATATTAATTCCTACAGAACAGCATCAGAATCACAAAAAGAAAGAAACGACAGTATTTTAGTAATTATTGAAATTGTTCCAAGAATATTTCATGCAAACCTATTTCTAGAAAGTCTCCATTACGACGTTCGTCGAATAAAAATATAAATAATACAAATAAGATAGATAATATCCAAAATATATGCATCAGCTTTTGATAGAATATATTAAATACATCTTTTGAAGTAAAACATTACTAACATTAGTTGGAAGCGATGTTTTGGATAAAAAGAAACTGAAGTGTAACCTGGTGCATAATAGAGTCTCAGGTAATTATAGGCCAGTCGTTGAACACTTTGGAAAAGCATGAACCTCACAACTTGACATTTCATTAAAATACGTTGAAGCTTCGTTTTAACATCATGTTATAACTTTAGTTAAGCTGTACACAGAAAAAAAACAAAATACGGAGACCCAGAATGTAATAATGAAAGATTTATTTAGTTAAACACATGAGGGCGACAGCCGCCAGTCAAATCCTGCTTCTTAGAAAATCCGGTTATCGGAAGTCGGCTTCGCTGTAGACCAGCTCCCTAGCTAGCCTGCAGCGAAGTTCTTGTTTACAGTTCGTCCGTCATAAATCCTTGGGCAGTGCACGACAATGTCTTCATTGAACTCTATTTTATCTGTAGAAATATAAGTTATTTAATGACATTTCAATGATTAAACATGGTTTTTAAGTGCAAAACGCTAGATTTCATATATCAAGCAAAAAATATTGAGCTATTTTTAATGACGTTCTGCGTTGTTATTGTTGATGTTGTTATTTGCACTGTTTAATCTTAAGCCAGCACTCATGGGCCAAAACTAAGGCAAAAGGCGTAGATGTGTAGTAAAATGATTGCTTCCGAATCACATGGTTCCGAATTCAGTTCCACTATAGCTTTGGGCTGACCAAAACCTTTGTGAGTAGATTTAATAGGCGGAAACTGAAAGAAGCTTATATACATACGTACATACATACATACATACACACACACACACACACATATATATATATATATATATATATATATATATATATATATATATATATATATATATATATATATATATATATATATATATGTATATATATATATATATATGCGTGCGTGTGTGTGTGTGTGTGTGTGTGTGTGTGGAATAATAGTTCTCAAAGCACACCGCATTCATATATATATATGAAAGTAAATAAATATTGGGTTGAAAAGCAGTTTTTGATTTAAAAAATGACTTTTCTATCGAAACGGTTTTTTCTACACAATGTTTATATGCTATAGTATATAGCCGTATATCTGTATGTGATGTTCTTCGACAACCAACATTCCCAAAAATATATAATTGTATCTAGTTAAGCATTTTATTTACGTTGGTGCACTCATGGCTGTATAATTAAGAAGCTCGCTTTGCAGTTAGATGTTTTAAGGTCCAGCCCCATTGGCGGCACATTGAATTAGTGTCCCTCTTATAGTCTCGGTTCAATCAATGCTTTATAATTGAATTTTCAGGACAGAGATTGCGTGGGGGCCCGTTGTCATTGTCCTAGTTCATGTCCCCTCCACCATTTAATACCGATGTTAGCTTGTTAACGTCACTATAAAATATTCCATAGCTTCCAATGGAGTTGCTTTGTTCCACTAAACCCTACAAGACGGTGCCCCAGCATGGATACAGGCCAGTGATCAGAAAAGGAATCATTAGATTATATATATTATATCATATATTAGTGAAAGCGATCTGTAATGAACACAGTCTCTTACCTCTTACAATTTTTTAATCTTCAAATATGTGCCCCAGTAATCTTAAAATTGGCCGTGTTAAAACCTCTGATAAATATATGTACACTGTGTGCTAACTCGATTAATTCTAACTGAATACTTAACATCGCCAGTTTCAAAGGAATATATTTCTCAGTAGTTTATAAGCCAGGATAGCTATAATTCAAATAGTCACGAAGGAAAATTTGACTTTATGCAATGCAAAATATACTATATATGATATTATCTGCCTATAATAATAATAATAATAATAATAATAATAATAATAATAATAATAATAATAATAATAATAATACAATTAAACCTTGGGAGAAGCATTATGCCGGTAATAAACACACGCACTGGTTCAGTCCTTTATTAATCTATATAGTTTTTTGTTAAATTATTTCATTGTACTCTTGCAATCTCTTCAGTAACTTGTCTCTCCACTTCCATTTATTTATAATTTATTACCGGCATAATGCCTCTCCCAAGGTTTAATTGTATTTCTTTCAACACACGTATCCACATCAAGAATCTTGCACACGAAATACACATACGAAATAATAATAATAATAATAATAATAATAATAATAATAATAATAATAATAATAATAATAATAACAATAATAGTAGTAGTATGGGATGGTAAAAGTAGGTATGGTTTCGGGCACTGATCTGCTGGACCAAAATAATCAGAAGTTTATGGATGATATCGACATCAGTGTTTTTGACTCATCTAATACGTTTCTAGCTCATTTCTCCTACAATCCTCAAACATCTCAGTTTCTGACAGTTGCAACGCCATTGCTTTATTTGAATACCTCTGCAAATATTTACTTGTAATAAAATATTAGCATTCGAAGCTACAAGACGCATTAGTTTCAATCATAAAAGTAAGCAGGAATTATGCAAATGTATTCAAAAAAATATATTCCGGAAAACAATGCAATTGTTAAGATATTTGTAGTGGGATATATTTTAGTAACATTTTCTACAAAAATAGTAACGAAAGTAATTAGTAACGAAAGTAATTAGTGTTGTGTTACTACAAAATAAATGAATGTTTGGAGACACAAATATTGTTCATTTCTCCTTAAAGCGTGTTTCCGTTTTATGCCTATATAAATATATCTTACTGACTTCTGAGATTTGTTTCATTATGTGGTCATAGCGAATTTATAGCCATAGTAAATCAGGGTTTGGTAGAGTATCTGACAGTAATCGATTTATTATCAGCAACTAGAACTTAACTGTCAATTCCCAGTGTTTCAATTCTTAGTGGACGTGGTATACTAGCTGCATTAGTTGATGGTGATAAGGAGATAGATAAAAATTGTTGCTGTATTAGTATCTCATGACCCCCATTCTTATTCTCTTCTGCCACTTCAAATTATAGTTGGGGTATTTTCTCTAAGTTTGTTCTACTACAATAATAGCAGCATGTAATTCTTTCATTCTCTAGTTCTGATGAAATATTTGCTAAAAATTATAATGGAGTATCCTGTACGTTGAAAACCTATATTATGCATCCGAAGATAGCGACGTATTTATAATCAAACTATAAATCAGCCCTGTCTCCTTCAAAGTAGTTCCCTTGGGAAGCCACACACTGCCCAAGTCGTTGATTCCACTCTTCACAGCAGTACTGAAACTCATAAATCAGAGTAGCTTTATGCTTGTCGGTTAAAACCCTTTTTTTATGTTTTCCAACGTGCTCAAATAATACCATTTACGGAGAATTTTCAATCCTCGAAAGAGAGAAAAGATACACGGACTCAGGTCAGGCGAATACGGGGGCTGGGGGACAACAAGGATGCTTCGCTATGCCCAAAGCTCTGTAATTAAAGGTGCCGTGTAATAATAGGTACGGTTTACTTGTTATTTTCTAACCGAACGTTTATGCTGGAGAACGGAATACCATTTTTACTGTTCTGGAAATTTCGTTTTAGTGCACACTATCTCTTATATCTTCCTTTAATTTCCTAACGGCATATAGTCCACTTACTAGGTTTTTATTGCACTTTTATGAATTGGTACTACATTTTCTATGGTGGCCACGTAGAACAGAGGGAAGCTGGACTTTGTGAGAAAAAGCAAACGTCAGTCCGCTTTGTGAATAGTTAAAATGTACTTTAGTTTTACGGAAAATTGAAACTTTTTCACAATGCGAACTCATTTCTGAGCTGGTTTATTTTGTTTATATATATATTATTTAATATATATAATATACTTTTCATTATAACGGCCACTGGAAACGTTAGTTAAACAACCTATATTTTGTCCTTAATATATATATATTGTAAGAATTGAAAAACATATATATATATATATATATATATATATATATATATATATACATAATATATATATATATATATATATATATATATATGTGTGTGTGTGTGTGTGTGTGTGTGTGTGTGTGTGTGTGTGTGTGTGCATATATATGTATGTATATATATATATATCTGCAATTTGAAAGTGTAACATGATATAGAGATACTATCTGGCAGAATTATGTAACATATCATGTGCTCCCAGCAATTAGATAACTAGGATATGTATGCGTGTATGTATGTATGCATCTATGCATGTTTACATATATGTATGTGTGTATATATACATGTATTTATTCTTTTATTCTTTCTTTTACATGGATACATAAATTTAATGTATAATATATGGATATTAATAATCTGGAAGTAGCCATAAAATTGCACCTTCAATAGACCAAGTTATATATATATATATATATATATATATATATATATATATATATATATATATATATATATATATATATATATATATATATATGCGTGTGTGTGTCTGTCTGTGTGTGTGTCTGTCTGTGTGTGTGTCTGTCTGTGTGTGTGTCTGTCTGTGTGTGTACAGATAGATAGATAGAGATAGAGAGTGAAAGAGAAAGTGAGACAGGCAGATAGATATGGCATCACATGAGGTTTGTCACCATGATAGAAATCAAATGTAGTAACAACTGAGCGTTAGGTGAGATAAAGCACAAGTATAATCTAATAGAACATCCACGTTTTCTTCCTTTCTCCATTTACATATTTTCTCACCCTCGTTCGAGATCTCTGCCAGTTCGTGTCACTCTTGCTCTAGTTTGGTATATAAATTATAAATATTTTCAACATTGACATTCAGTATCAAACATGTTCGCAACAAAATTCGCAATTCGTGACATACGTATTTTCATAACAAGTGCGACATGATAAAATAGGTTTCAAACAGCAATCAATACTAGGACACTTGCTCTCTGTTTGCCAAGAACTCACGACAGGAAAATGACGCAACAATGGTTAAAGTAACAGCGTAAAAAAAGAATTCACTTTACATGTCAAAAATTGACATCACGTTATTTTTTCCCGTCTTTGGAGCGTATATCAGTTTTGATCCTACCATCAATGAAAAAAAAAGAAAAAAGTAAGAAAAGAAAATGGATTCCATTTATAGATATCCGGGTAGTCATTCGTTCATATAAGAGCACTTTGGCAATTGCAAGCTATTTTCCTTAAGCTGTACAAAATTTCCATTGAAGTGCATTTGTTGTACAGAACAAACTGCGAAATATATCGAAGTAAATACACACACACAAGCACACACGCACGCACGCATGCACGCACACACACGCGCGTACGCACACACACTCACACGCCCGCACGCAGACACAGACATGCACACATACACACACACACACATACACACACAGACACACACACACACACAGGCATACATACACACATAAACATAGTCATTGATATCTAGACAGATATGATATACTTAACGTGTAAATATCGTTGGGGGCTGCGTTGGTCGTCTCGGAAAAGATCCCTTTATAGAATAAGTGTGTTAAATACTCGTTAGAGCTAAGGGCAGATAGATACACAGACACGTATATATTGATATAGACACAGACATACACGCACACACACACACATGCACACACACATATGCATATGCATACACATGATAATCTGTTTCTTAAGAGACAGTAGGTGAAGGAAAGTAAAGGAAAATATTAAAATGATGAAAATAATAATGGAGGTTTACACAAGTGGAAAAGTTCAACAAAAGTTCAAGAGTTTTAGACGTCGTGGTATATTGAGGCGATTTCAAATCAGTAGGTAATAATCATAATAATGATGATAATAATTAAGGTGGCGATCAGCAAATTAAAACCAACAAGGAAATAATTAACTGCCACTTAGAATGACAGGGATGCAGTGAGCACCAGAATTGCTAGAAATAGGAGTCATAACTCCTAAGCCGCAAAAAGTGCATGGTATCTTTGTATTGACAGGGGAGACAACATTCCCCACTGTAAGCGAGAGGCATCAGATTAGCATGCTAATTTCGCATAGGAAATTAATACTCATCAGTAATGCTCACTGCTTTACGGCTGGTGGAGGCCAATTCACGCCTGTCAATGTTATGGAGAATATCACACTAATCAGTGACTAATTTCATAAAATGGCAATGTGAAAATAATAAAACAATTAAGGTGACTATCAGCAATTTAAAACCAAAAAAGAAATTATCCACTGTTACTAAGAGTAACAAGAGTGCAGTGCGAACCAGCATTGCTAAAAATAAGAGTCATAGACTCCTTAGCCACAAAAGGCACATGGTCTATTTGTATTGACAGGGGCGACAACACTACTACTGTAAGCCTGATGCATTAGATTAGCATGCTAATATACAATTTCCACATTGTCATTTTGTGAGATCAGTCACTGATTCCTTTGGCATTCACTATTTCCTGATTCCTATGGCATTTTCCATAGCCTTGATTTCAATGACTGCTGTGACTGTAGTTTTGAACTGGTTGACCAACTATCCTATTCTGATTTGAATCCATCTCACTATCATCTGTTCTTCAATATGAAAAGGAATAAAAACAAAACACTTGCCTGGAAACCAGTATCGCAGTGATGATGGCGTTATATCTGCTGATGATGACGTTTTTGACCAAGAGGAAGAAAACGTCTTCAACAATATGATCTCAGCATTGAAACACGGATAGAAGAAGCGTGTGCACCGCAAGGGGTCTATGTTGAAAAATAAACCCCATTTAGTCGCATTTTATAAGAGCATCCTGGCCAACTTATGAACTTTAACAGCCGACTATCTCTCTCTCTCTCTCTCTCTCTCTCACACACACACACACACACGCACGCACATACGCAATACGTATGTTGGATGACGCGAGAACTTTCGCAAGACATCGGAGATTGGTTAGATTGAAACAGTGGCGTACGTGTTCATCCGAACTACCTACAAAGGGACTAATAAAGGAAAGGAACAGCAGCAAGAGGAATTCCAGGGCTGAAAGTTAAAGGAAGTAGGAGTATATATATTTTGGTCAGAGTGCCAATTCCAATGTCACATAATGAGTAAAGGAAAAGGAGAATATGAAGATATAACTTAAACAATCACAAGGTCTGAAGAGCAATAAGCGATTGCTGTGGCAATAAATCAAAGAGAAGAAACAGGGCCATTGTGAACTCGAAGTTAGTGAGTCACAGGAAGTAAGTGACTTGGGCTTTTGTATGTGTAACAGCCGCAGCATGATACGTGCGGGAACTCTTTTCTACATTTGGGGACTTTAACTGAGCGCGAACTGTGGTTGGAAGTTGAAGTGTTTTCTGACTTTCAAGAAAAAGTTAGACATTGGAAATTATAGGAATGTTTGATTAGACTGAATGTAATTAGATTATTGTTTTTGGTTTAGGAGAGAAACAGGACAACGTAAGCGACATCACAGTTCAGCATGTGTTCAATCTGGAAGCGTGTTTATATTAGTACTTATAATCAATTTATTTACATTAGCAATGTTACATGGAATGGAAAGCATACATGTTATAATTTCACGATTATTTCTATGTCTTCTGAATTATGATGAATATGTCATGAATACATTTCAAACACGTACGCACAAGCATATACAGGTACACACACACACACACACACACACACACACACACACACACACACACACATACACAGATACACAAGCACACACATACACTCACACTCACATACACTCACGCTCACATACTCACATACACACATACATACACATAAACACAAACACACCGAACATAACTAGATTAAAAATCTCATTGGTGCAGAGACGTGTGAAATGATGAAGAGGTAGGCTAGACAAACATGCGTACTTACATACATACATACATACATACATACATACATGCATACATGTATGTATACAGACAAACATATGTCCAAACATATAAATATAATATATATTGGACAGGCAGGGCGACATATTGCAACAGAGGAAAGGGAAATTGTGAAGAAATAAAATATTCACTAAGTGAATGAAGATAAATTAATGTATAAGTGACTGCAATATATTCAAAGTGTGATTTAATTCATCGATTTCTTTCGAACTGAATAAACTGACACATATCATATTGATTGATGGGTTATTGAAAAGTTGATCTAATGAAGGAATATCTGAGAAACAATTTATGAGATTCAAAATTATTTTACACACAAACACACACACAGACAAAGACACACACACACACACACACACACACACACACACACACACACACACACACCCACACACACACACAAACACACACGTACTCGCGCACACAGATACGTATCTACTTACGCACACTCTCACGCAAACACAGGCACATATGCTTAAAGAAAGTGATATACACATGCATGCCTAAATGCATATAAATATTTGACATACAATGAACTCCAACAACTGAATAGTTGCAATGGCTGTACCTGATGACCCTACCGCTCCTGAATTCATTGCGGAGGCGCCTCCTGCGACTAATGTCAAACAAAAGAACTATACTACTCATACTCAAATATCAAAATAAGTTCAGCATCACCTCACACACCTCAAACTCCTTATCACTACTATTCGTTCCTCTCTTTTTATCACCTTCTACTCCTCCCCACCAAATACAAACAAAAATGCCCTCATACGCCTCATACTCCAATCGACTTTCTCATTGGTCGAAATTGATAAACAACTCTCAGTTAAACATCTGTTGATGCCATATTGCCCGAAATGAATGCATGAACATGATCTACCCGATGTCCATGGATACTACAGACTGTACTGTAATCATCTTAGTAATAATACTGCCTATGATCTAAAGGAACACGTGATTTGTGAAAACGCGCGTAGTGAATGCAGTCAAATATTTCTAAATTTCATCCAAGGATCATTATTATTATTCCTATACATACAGACATACATACACACTCATTCACACATACATACTCACACACACACGCAGACATACACACACATACAAGAGACAAGTCAAAGATAATGGTCTTAATCATAATTCCTTTATTAGATCAAATTTGGCTTACAGCTGTTTCCCGTAATCATTATAGATAGGTCTATTGATCAACTGAGGTAGATTGAACGACCTAACAAAACTAATGGTACTCTCATCGGGGCCATTGCTGGAAATAACAAACAGAGCACTTGAAGAATGGAATGGCAATTGTATGGGGAAAGTGGGGGAAGATTGGGATGTTTAAGTAGTATAGTTGAAGGCAGGTTACAATTGGGTGGTAGCCATTAAGGGAGTAATATTTAGTAGAAGTATAAGTAGTAGTATTATTAGTTGTAGTAGTAGGAGGGGGTATTGCATTGCCAGACATGGAAGAGGTACAGTCACAAACACAGGTCATCAGCCATTACCATATTAACAACGTATATAGATAAGATATTCTCTAGCGATTGTGTTGAAATTTGATATGGGCATTTTATGGACATGGGTGAGTCTAAGACAGTAATTTTTAGTACTTAGACTAGCATAGTGGGGAAATAATTTTAGCGGATTAGAGTAAACTTACAGAGTAATGCGTTATAACAAAACAATTATGATGAAAGTGACAGCATAAGCATCAACAACATCAATACCAATAATATTAATAAAATCACAATAAAACAGTGTGTTGTATTATTTGGATTTCTGTTTGTTTAGTATACTTCCAATGTGTGTGTGTGTGTGTGTGTGTGTGTGTGTGTGTGTGTGTGTGTGTGTGTGTGTGTGTGTGTGTGTGTGTGTGTTGGAAATATAATAAACAAGCACAAACCTAAATAACATAACACGACAGGTTTTAACAAATATACTATCAGTTTCACGCCTAAAAGAAAGAAAGGAAAATGTTAGCGTTTCGAATGCTAGTCCTTAATCAGAAGAAAAAGAATAGTAGGTGCAATAAAAAGGAAATGTGGTTCAGAATGGAAGAAATATCGGACGTGGCTGCAGAGCAACTGTATGTGGGAGTTAAGATGGATGAAATGTGTTCGTATGTATATATAGAATTGTATCAGTGTTTTCATATGGTCATCAGGATGTGTGTGACGTTTGGGATTCTGTGTATACATGTACACATATGTATGTGCAAATTATATATATATATATATATATATATATATATATATATATATATATATATATATATATATATATATATATATATATATATATATATATATAGGCGCAGGAGTGGCTGTGTGGTAAGTAGCTTTCTTACCAACCACATGGTTCCGGGTTCAGTCCCACTGCGTGGCACCTTGGGCAAGTGTCTTCTGCTATAGCCACGAGCCGACCAAAGCCTTGTGAGTGGATTTGGTAGACGGAAACTGAAAGAAGCCCGTCGTATATATGTATATATATGTGTGTGTGTGTTTGTGTTTGTCCCACTAGCATTGCTTGACAACCGATGCTGGTGTGTTTATGTCCCTGTCACCTAGCGGTTCGGCAAAAGAGACCGATGCAATAAGTACTAGGCTTACAAAGAATAAGTCCCGGGGTCGACTAGCTTGACTAAAGGCGGTGCTCCAGCATGGCCGCAGTCAAATGACTGAAACAAGTAAAAGAGAAAGAAAAAAAGATATATATATATATATATATATATATATATATATATATATATATATATATATATATATATATATATATACATATATACACACATATATATATGCGTGTATATGTGCGCATATATTTATCTATGTATATATGTGAATATATTTACACATATTTATATATATATATATATATATATATATATATATATATATATACGTATGTATATATATATAGATAGATATATACATATGTCTGTGCCTGTGTAAGTATGCATGTATGTATGTATGTCATTATTCAGTTTATTTCAAAATGTCTTGCCAATAGAGAAAGAACCGGTTTCTAACCTTGATCGAAGGCTCCTTCATTGGAATTTCAACATCGACAATGCTCATATATATTTCAATGATAAACTTCTCGAAAGTTTTACAGATTTTTACAGTTCCAGTGAAGGACTGTATCTGTAATCATCAAATTAACTTTCAATAATCAACAGTAGGGTGTTGATTCGATTTTTCGTAATAGTTAAATAAATCATTATTCAATTTATAACTCCAAGAGAAATGAGCTTTGTAATCACGGTTTCTTCTATAACCATAGTTAGAAAGAAATTGTTTACCTGTTGACCTGTTGTTTTCGTTTTGTTCGTCGGTTGAATTTTTGTTGATGTTGAGTCAAGTTATGTTGTTTGTAGTAACTCTCTGCATGCTAAATTCAAGTTTCAGTCGGAGATCACTACGATCGTGAATGAAAAGCTCCCTTAGTTAATTCATCTGCTATTTAACAAGGCTGCTAGTTATGGTGCCAAAGTTGGAGATAGTATACATTGTATTTTTGATAAATAGTCTCCCACGCCAAAGACGCGACTTGTCGCTTCGAATGTTCCATATGTATGTATGTATGTATGTATGTATGCATGTATGTATTTATATATGTATGGCTTGTGAAACAATTGTCGCTGCCGGAAGCCCTGTACTGGAAGCCAATAATTGGAAACACTCCTCATATTACCCCGCTTTGGAGTTAAAAGCAATAGAAAATATATCTCTATACAGAATTATGTATATATTAATGTTCGCCTGGGAATTAGACGTCATACAAAGTATTTCTCAATCGTTACTGCTGTAGATTTAGCAAAAATACAGAATTACAGATTGATAGATATTTTACTGTATTTAGTGTAATTATGTTTAAAGAAGGATTTCTGAATCATCGCGGCAGATTCATCAGAAACTCAGTACTATAAATATGTAGATATTTTAGTGTATTTGGTGTTGTAGCAATATATTATGCCTTCAAGTCAGTATACTAAGGTGTCTTTCCTCCTTCCAGTGTCACTAAAATAGATACCAGTAATATATTTGGTTTCAGTCGCCATCACATATGCCTTCACACTAGAGAAAGAACTATTTTTAAAAAACTTCTTCCAGTTAATTGATTCCTTTTGTGGCCTGGGTGTTAGAATTTTGCACCCACAATCACGAGTTCATAGTTTCGATTCCCAGATGAGTTGTGTACTTAAAGAAAACACTTCATCTCACATGTCTCTACAGGTAATGTCGGTTGATGGAGAGTGTAAGCTAATGTGCACATAAACAGATCACAATAAACAATAATCTGTGCATATAGCTTTGCAAGAAATTGGAGAAACCTTATTTGACGTACTCGACGGGAGAGTCATTGACGTAGTACTAACCTGGTATTTTATATTGTAATTGATTTGACCTCAGGGTGTAGCTGTTTGGTTCCAAGAAAAAGGTGCGAAATCTCTTTCAAATATCACCCAATTGTGTTAAACGCACGGAAGCTCAAATTACTCTGAAGTAAACGATGGAATAGCCACCATTTGAACGTCTTTGGTCGTTGGTCTGCTCAATCAGTGCTGAGTGGAGCCACATCCGTAACAACAATTAATAAGCTAACACTTTATTGAGAAGTCCTATAACTTTGAACTTCGTAAACTAACTACTCTTCTACAAATTTAGTGCTACAAAAAAAAAGACAATGTTTACTTCTTATAACTACTTAGGAGATTTATCTGAATGTAGACAGAAGCTAACGCAGTTTGAGCTTGTAAAGCTACACACACACCCACACACATACACACACACACACACACACACACACACACACACACACACACACACACATGCACACACACATACAGATGAGCGCATGGGAGTATAATTTGAGTATAATTTGGTGTTTTCTCAAGGCTACGTAATCATACTACAGATGTTCTACGACCAGACTGCCGATATTCCACCCAAGTGTAACGGAATTAATATTTATGAAATTTTCCGACGATGACTACTTTGCCCTTCATGCTTTCGGGGTCGATAAAGTAAGTACCAGTTGGGTACTCGGGTCTATCTAATCAACTGGCCGCTCCCCTAAAATTTCGGGTCTTATAAAATTTCATTATATCCTTTTATATGTTTTTTTTTAAATTTAATTTGATATATGTTTTATCCGTTTTTTACTATACTAAGAAACTTCCTAGTTAAGAGTTAAAGACATAATTTGGTGTGAAGAAACACTGCTACCAACGAAATGGAAACTGACAAATGGCGATAGGCCATCACATGCCCTCTAGTGGATCATAAAGCAATATCAAATATATTAGTCTCTTTGAAACAATCTTCGTTTCGAGAAAAGGAATTACACCTGCCATTTTTCTTTACTCATGCTTTAAAGTAGAATTTTATATGAAGAAAAGAAATCTCTGTTAATTGATCATTCTTTTTGGTGATGTTTTCATGCAATGCAAGGTTTTCTAGTTTGACTGTCCAGCAACAAGCACGGTCTACTAAGTATCACAATATGTACTTTTTTTATTGATGAAGGTTCCAGTTGCGAGAGGTGTGGTTGCTATCTCTAGCACATTGACCGTCCGCGTATTATACATTGTCATTGCTGTTCGGCCCTGATTTTAGTTTTTATATTCTGATATCAAGGAATTTACTGCTTTCAATTTTGTAGCAAGATATCATACGTTCAAATCTGTTGTTTACAACATTTATTCTTAAATTACATTATTCTCATATAACATTTATTCTGGCATGCAAAAAATAGCAGGCCAAACGATCATATTCTCTTACCGATGATCTATATTTAGGCGACAACAAATATTTACACGAAAGAATAATGTTTATCAAATTCAATATTTTAATAATAAAAATATATTTTAAAAAATTTACTATTAATGTTTCCCATTCAATTACTTTCAAAATCTCCTTTTGTTGGGAATGATAGTGTAACTGGAGAATTATATCTAAAAATACCATTCTAAGAATCATCGTGTAAGAATATGAACATTTGTTCATACAATGATATATGTATATACCGACAATGTAATAAGGAAAGCTGCCGAGAGCGCCTGACGTTCCCTCCACTAATACGCTCAATACAATGTGCGTAGAAAAATAAATAATTTCTATTACTTAATTTTTTTAATATTAAAAACTAATGGCACTCAAGCACACACAGCACACACACACACACACACACACACACACACACGTACACGCACATATACACACTCACACTCTCATACATACATTCATATGTATGACTCGTGTGTGTATACATACTGTATATGAGCGTATGTGTATGCATGCGTTTTATATATAAGACATTAAATGATTAAAAGAAACTCCTTAGTTCTCTAAATAGAGTATAAATTTCTATTTGTTTACATGTACACACGCACACACATACACACACACACACCTATACAGACACACATATATATGCACCTAAATGCATACACGTATACATACATCCATACCCCTCCATATATATATATATATGTATATATATATATATATATGTATATATATATATATATATATATATATATATATATATATATATATATATATATATATATATATATGTGTGTGTGTGTGTGTGTGTTGTGTGTGTGTATATATTTATGTATATATATATATATATATATATATATATATATATATATATATATATATATATATATATATATATATATATATATATATACAAACAGAAGGAAAGGGACATATTTTATTCTCTACGAAGACACTTTTATATCTCATTCCTTTACAAATAACATTAAAACAAATTTCATTTCCCGCTACATCTCATCACATACTCTCCCACACACACTCTCACAAACATACACGCACGCTGAGCTTCATGTTCCTTAAACGCCTAAAAAAATTTCGTTTCGAGAGACAGTTCTGAATGACTGTTAGTAACTTATATTCCAATATAGAACAGTACAAATAAATCAATTAAATTGTTGATGTAAAATTATTTGTTCAATAAATATTCACATTTTAATATCTTAACCTCAGATGCTTTAGAAATTATAGAATATAATATATCGCATAATATTTACTATATTTAGAATGTTAGCTTAATATTGTGGTGAAAATATTGATAAGCAGAATGCCACATATTGGATCTCAAATTGTAAGTTGATAATTGTAAAACCAACTTCTTAGCCTGCCTGCAAATAGAAAAAGAAAAATATAACTGCGTACTACTTCAAGGGAATATCCTAAGTATGTACTCAAATAAGGACATTGGCGAAGTTTTGGATAGCCTGGTCGTTTTCAAATCCATCAAGCAGAAGTTCTTATAGTTACTCTGAGGGATCTCTTCTCAAGTGCCATTTCCCTATAGACAATATCATTTGGGATGTAACTATCTTCCATGCAGTGAACTGGCATACTCAACGCTGTCTTGATTACCTGAGCAGTGTGCATCCGGGGAATCCAACATTGGTGTAGATATGAAAAGAGATGCAAGCTTGGATGATTGTTATGGAGAAGCGACAGTTGTTTGTGCAACAGGAACCTTGTTGTCTCTCTCTCTCTCTCTCTCTCTCTCTCTCTCTCTCTCTCTCTCTCTCTCTCTCTCTCTCTCTCTCACTTTCGAATGCATAGGAACGGCGAAGATATTACAGTTTGTTACTAGTAGCGTCGCATGAGCTGCTCACAGGAGGAGTGCGTAATAATTGACTGTATTAAGGGATGCAACACTGAAGCTTTGCTACGCTTAGGAATTCTACTTACCGAAGGCATATAATGATGTGCGTTGCTTAATGATAAAGCGGGCAGGCCATGTAGACTGCACGTTGAATTTACGATCCAACACTTGTGAGCGATAAACACAATAACTACTGAGCCTACCCACCTTCAGTGCATACACATACACAGACTCACACGTGGCCGGTGTTCTGCACAATTCCCATTTACCATCTTCTATACATAAACTATAGGCCAACTCAAGACAATAGTTCAAAACAATTATCAAATGTGCTGCGCTGCAGTATCGAACATGCTGATGAAGTAAAGCCATAACTACATAAACTTAACTGTGAACTCTCAAGTAGCATTAATATAGTGGTAAAAGTAACCTTGTTATGACAAATGCTTCCAAATTCGTGTATATATGCGTGTGTGTGTGTATGTGTGTTTTAAAGGTGTTGATGGTGGAGCTAGTTAGTTAAGGTGTAGGTTTGTACAGAAGATTGATAGTGCGGCAACTAGAGAATGGATTTAGTTAGGAAAGAATAGATGGACTGTCACTGTAATAAAATCGATCCATGACATGAAGCACTGTTATTGGTCTTCATTAACCAAACAGGATTTAGCATTACAGAAATCCAATGTAAGAACGGGAGGATTCATATCACTTAAATACTTAAAAGCGTTTACTGATATAAGTGCATTTGGGTGTACAAGTAATCATGTTCAGACGTGTCCCTGAAATTAAATGAGGGATATCTATCTATCTACCTATCTATCTATCTATCTATCTATCTATCTATCTATCTATCTATCTATCTATCTATCTATCTATCTATCTGTCTGTGTCCCTGTCTCTCGCTGTCTCTCATTTTTACTCTGTCTCTCTCAGCACACACATATATACATACATACATACATACATACATACATACATACATGGACACACACACACACACACACACACACACACATATATATATATATATATATATATATATATATATATATATATATATATATATATATATATACATAAATAGCTAGCTAGCTAGATAAATAGATAGCCAGAAAAAGAGACAGACAGATAGATAGAGAGATAAACTAGATAGATTAGATAAATAGATAGATAGATTAGATTGATAGGCATGGCAAGAAACATATAGTATTCAAACACACAAGAAGTACAAAAAAAAAGAAAGAAAGAGGAAAAGGAAGTCCAGAAAATGAATTACAGCAAAATAATACAAAAACTTAAATAAACCGTGGTAAAATATTCTGATAGTCATATATATGTACATGTATATATATATATATATATATATATATATATATATATATATATATATATATATATATATATATATATATATATATATATATATATACATGTATACACATATATGTATACACATATATATATATTTCCGTGAGAGTTAGAGGTTGTGAAGCCAACCAACTAAGGGATAGTACCTATCCAATATACTGCTGGTGGTGTTCCCAATTATTAATACCCAAGTGCTGTTTATTGCGTGGCAATTTCGCAATCGAGTGTCATATATGGGCATGGGTTAAAAGTGGTTTAACTTTTATTCATACGGCAAAAAGAAAATGGAGGGGATACAAGAACGACGTACATCAGCCGGTAAACTTTCTATTATGTCTATCTATTAAACAAAATGTATTATAAGAATACATACACATTCAAAGACTGTGTGCTTCACAAATATATACTAGCAATACATAAAAGAGTAAAAGATTAGAAGATCATTTCCTTACGTCCGTTTCTGCCAAGAGGCCATGATATCCTCCATGTTAGCTTCGTCTCTTCAGTGTTCTGTAGGGATGGGTAGATAGAATTTGAATGTTGAATGTGCCGCTAGGCTTCATCAGAGGGTGTAAATGGTCAGGAGAGCCGATACATAGAAGAGTCAGTTACTAATAGGTACAGTATAAGTTTCTTATTGAAAAGGGTATAAGAAGAATAGGAGCAAGACTTAGAGTGTGAGAGGAGTAAAATTTAATAAACTGGATTAGGTATAGGAAAGAGAAATGAGTTATAGACTTTAAGTGTCTCCTTCCAAGTTTCATGTTATTTTGTCCGGTGGTGGGTAGGTAGGTATATTCGTTCTAAAGATGAGTTTTTTTTATCCATACTTTCAAACCCACCACTGTAAACACAAATATAACGTGTATTTATATCTAAACAAAATAAGAACTACTGCCTAAATTTACCCTTCCTAAAAATCTCGTCAAATAATACTGATGTTGAACCTAGCAACTATAGTAAAAGTTATGTGGGGTGGTGTAGGAATAATTTTCCTTAATATTAGAAATTATAGCAATAGCTTGATAATGTCAATTAAAACGGTAACATACTAATGATGATAATGAGATACCGACAGTAATGCCCAATCTGGGATGACTCACTTCACGAATAGGACCATTGGTTCAGTAATCAAGAATTGTAACAGTTGAAATATAAACTACGCTAGCAAACCCCATAATAATAAATTTGAACTATTATGTAATTTTAGTGACCCTGAAAAAATGTTTGTTAGATAACCAATACCTTATTGAAATTCTAGTTTGTAGATACTCGGTAGCAGCTGAACTTATTCCCTATTATACAGATGGTTGCGCAACCGGCTTTAACTCGCAATCATATATCCGCAACTCTTTCTTTAGAGATAGAGACAAAGAAAGCTTGGCTTCCATTAATAAGTTTATTATTTGAAATCTAAAAGATATTAACCTGAAATTTGATATAAACGGTCTATGTTGAGCTCTGCTCTACCTTACCAAGTTGGAAAGACAAGGAAACAAGGGAACGGACTTATGTCACTATCTAATCTTTTATTTAACAAAACTTATAAATCATTCCTTTGAAGATAGAGAAGTAGAATGTCTCGATAATTAACTTCCATCTGCTCGTTGTTTCTACGTGTATTTACAAAACGTTCTTCACTTTAAAATTCCTTAATTTTTCTAATCAATCTATTTATTGCATTAATCTCCTCCGCCCATTTTAGGCATTATCCTTTTAACTTTGCCCCTGTTACTATATTATATGATGGTATCTTTATGAATTTTATTCATTAGTATTGTTATCTCTATTATTTACTGGAAGTTGTCTATCTTAATATGAGGCAAACAGTGAACTGTTCTTTCTGTTTAAATAATTCAGCAAGTTTTCAATCCGTCCTTTTTTTTTTGTCACAACATATAACTCCTTCCTCTCTATTCAATATCTTGTTGTGATTTTCAATACAGTATCCTTTGCTGTCTGCAAGAACCTTTAATAATAGAGGAAAGTATCAGATTTCAGTTCCTTTCATGGTCTGATTTACAATTCTCTGCTACTGACAACTATAGCAGTTCTCCTTCCTTGAAGCCTGTGCAGGACTGATCAAATACTTACTCAAAATAGCTATTTTAGTCATTTCCTTTCTCTTGGCAGCCAGTTTATTGTGGATCTAAAGATGATGATATTTTCAGTCGATCGACTAGGAATCGATTTTGATTAATTTCATTGAACTATGGAACTTGACATTTCCAATATTTATCGGAGATACACATAAACCTCAAATAGATGTACAAAACTCATTATCTCTGTGTATTTTCTCTCTCTCTCCCAATGTGTGTATCTATCTGTCTGTCTGTCTGTCTGTCTGTCTGTCTGTCTGTCTGTCTGTCTGTCTGTCTGTCTGTCTGTCTATCTATCTATCTATCTATCTATCTATCAATCTATCTATATATCTATCTATTTATCTACATACATGTATATGTATACATGTATACATACATACATGCATATCTATGCATGTATGTAGGTATCTATGAATATATAGCCGCGGACGTGGCTATAGGGTAAAAAGCTTGACTCTCCAACACTATATGGCAACTTGGACAAGCGTTTTTTTTTACTATACCTCCGATTCGAGCAAAGTTTTGTCGTGGATTTGGTAGAGAGAAACTGAAAGAAGCCTGTCTTAATATATGTATATATATATATATATATATATATATATATATATATATATATATATATATATATATATATATCCCTCTCATTCTTCCCTCTACTGTTCTTCGCCTCTACCTGTCACTACTATCTCTCTCTCTATCTATCTATCTATCTCTTGTTACTCGTCCTTCGCCTCTCACCGTTACTACTACTATCTCTCTCTCTCTCTCCCTCTCTCTCTCTACCTCTCGTTGCTCACATTTATTCTACTTCCTCCCCTTCTTTTCCCTCTGCTACTCTTACTTTCTCTCTCTTTACACAGCCTTGGTCACGTGTGTCCGGCTGCTATTTCTTTTCGTTCTTGGACTCCCCAAGCTCGCACGTACTTCTTTGCCCCTCCTGTTCGTGCTTCCCAGCGTTCAATACATACAAACTTCACGTCTGGCTGTACAGCCTTTTTGCTTGTTTGTTCATTCACCGTTTCGTTTTCCTGTCTTGTTTTCCGTCCGCCACTACCCTCCACGAAAATAATTTAATTTGTGTTCGTGGGAAGAACCATTTCAATGATGCGTACTGCCTTAATTCTTCGAAACGCCGGTGTTTTAATGGTGGCAGGTGATGAAGGAGATGTTTCTATGTGGCTTGCTTGTTTGTTGTACCTTGTTTATCATTTTGTCCATGTTCTTTTGCCACGTCATGTACCCAGTTATGTATCTATATGTACATGTAGATGAAGGTATGTACATACATGTACATATACATGCATATACTCATATATTGTTTATATATATATATATATATATATATATATATATATATATATATATATATATATATATATATATATACATACATACATATATATACATATCTATGTATGCATTTATGTATATATGTATGTATGTATAGATGTCTGTGTGTATTCGTCCTCCATTGACGCTTGACAACCTGTATTCGTTTGTTTACATGCTATGTTTGAAAAAAGTACAGGGGTCGATTAGAGCGGTGCCTTAGCTAGATCATAGGCTAATGACTGAAACAATTAAAAGATCTATATATATATATATATATATATATATATATATATATATATATATAGAGAGAGAGAGAGAGAGAGAGAGAGAGAGAGAGAAATAGAGATGTGGAGGTCGTCATCAATAATATTCCCACACGTATATCTTAAATTGTGTTGTAAAACTCGTTTTGGCCATCAGTACAGAATCACATTTGTTTTAGTCCAATACACAGCTACAGCCAAACACACACACGTGTATGTGCGCGTGTGCACCCTTTTAAAATAAATCTTTAGTGCTCATTGAAGCGGAATGTTGAAAATTGTAAAAATGTGATATTAATTCTGCAAGAATAAATCAATTCTTACGACTATAACCATAGCTAAGACGCTTTTCTCACATGTAGATTGTGGTCTTTGTCTCAGTGTTTGCAAATCTTTGTGTCAGATAACTGAACATTTGCACATAGAAATCATTGACGATAATGAACTGGGTGGCAGCTTCACACACAGCCATTGCTTGAAGGCAGGTTATGTAGATGTGTTATTTTTTCAGATTTTAACGGTAATAGCGGCAATGAGGCAGAAGTAAATTATGAATACAGAGTTTGATAGGGTAGTGTTATGCTGTCACGCATGTTTATGAAATGGCTATCATCAATTCCAGATTTCGAATGAGTAGAAAAATAAACGATAAGTTTTGAAATTATCCATGATATATTTATATCGCATCATGTATACGCAGAAAAGCCCACACATATATCCACATTTGTATATAAGTATATATTGCTCGTTATTCGTTTACTTGATATCCGTATTTCTAAGGAAGATATAACTATTATTGAATCAACTAATATAAACATTTTATTTATTGTTATTTAATCAGATACGTATCAGGGAAAATATTGTGTTCTATCTTACAGTATTTGGAGCATTGAATATTGGGGTAAAAACACAATTTTCTCGACATTTTATTTTGTATCTAGATGGAGATTCTATTTTGTAACTAGTGTATAATCCATGGAGTCTGAAGGCCAAACAGATGTAGCTTATTGAAATGTCAAACTCTCAGACAAGCAATAATAATCAGATTAGATAGGCACGATGACTTTTTACTACTAGGAAATCTTGGCCGTTCACTGATGGACAGATAGTGAATGATTTTTGATGTCAGCCATAGAAATATATCTCAAGATAATGCAAAAGAAGAAAAGGCTAACGTGGAGCTCATTAAATTTTATCCCTTCAGAAAAGGCAATTACTTCCCGTCATATTGATGAAAATACAAATGATGTTAAGATTAGTCACATATATTATAGCATGCCAATTTTATCTAATCATCAATCAACCAACAGTCTTTGACAGGATAACTCTGCCAACACAACTGAAAATTCACGGAAGCGATGTTGTTTTTGAGTTTTGAAAAACCTTATCACTACGGTGCAAGAGATATATAACTCTATAAGCTAGCAACAGATGGACAATTTTATTCCTATAAGTCCCGTTGTATCCAGCGCAGCAAGAGTTGTATCGATAATGATGAGACAACAAAGAACAGAAGCTTCTAAAAACTGATATCTCTGTGTATTCCCTGTATAATTTCCTGTCAACATTTGACTAGTTACAGGTTTATTATACTATTGGATGATTTAATGAAGATAGTGTAAGTGGTACTTGTGATAAAATCAATTGAAATTTATTTAAAGAATTCGTTGATGACCTGATTTGAGGCTGTGTAAAATTGTTTCTCCATAACCATAAAAGATAATTATTAAATGACAACTGTCAGGAAGCGTTTACTCTGTTGCCTGCCGTTCTATTGGATTTGGGAAGAGATTGTGAAGATCTTCTGTTCATGATGTACATTTACGGCAAGACCTTCACTAAATGCTCTAAATACGTAAATATAGAATGCACATATGTATTTCTAGGATAGTGAAATCAAAATATTTGGTTTTATCCGAAAGCTGGTTCGTCTTGGAGCGCAAGAACTTTGGGGATTATTAGTAAAAATGACCAAAGACAATTTTTCTTAAGAATACTCTCCGAATAATAGCTTTTCTAGCTTCCATGATGACCAATATGATAATTCATTCATCTGCAGTAAATGAACTTTCCTCCTAGGAATACTGGACAATTCAGTCATATCTCTTTAACTGGCAAATAATGGCTGACTGGTTAACATGGAGTCTGACTACAGCGTTCTAACTCGGTTTTCTAGTTTAGCTTTTCTCAGCACAAGTTAAATTGGCCCTTAAATCAAATGGACGTTTCAATTTGCGAACATTTCGGTATCCCCATCTCTTTTCCATGAGATTTAATAAAAATTAAGAAAGCACTTTCAACCTCTCCAACCAGATATTTTGGCATTAAATCAAATGGAAGTTCCCTGATCCAATGAAAATAAAATTTTCTTCTTCATTTCATTGGAATTAATAAAGAAATTTAGTTTCATATAATGTTTCAATAGACACCACAGTAAAAGTATAATAGTGAAAATTATTTTTATTTTGGCAATTCAAAATTGCAGCAGGAATTGAGGAAATCTGTGGTCTGAAATTCTGAGAACTAATTTAATTTATAATGAATAATTTATTTATATGATAAATTCCCTTGTAATTTTACCCATAGTAATATCTCATGCTAATCTATGTTAAGCTTTATATCTTAAGACAATAGAGTGTCTTATGCAATAAAAGTTTTTAAAATATACTTAACATTTAACAAGAATCTAAGTTCAAATTACGCGGCGATTAATAAACATAAGTTACTAAATGTTTTAGTTTCTTGGTTCTAGATTTGTTTTTGATAAAATAAATTTATCTAATATATCATTTCATCTATATTTTTTCGTAGACTTCACCGTAACGTGACTTCAGTTTTTAAGACGATAATGTAACAGATATTTCGCTGTTAATTCTTGCAGACAGACATGGTAGGAATAACAGGAGTTGATTTAGTTGATGTAAAAAGTTGATCTTATGAATCTGAAAAATCATTAGTTTTAACATATAATAAAATGATTCGCAGAGATCATACACATTTCATCAATAGAATCAAGGAGATTGTGAGACAACTAAAGAACTTCTACATATTTTCTTACCGTGGAAGAAATTGTAGCCAGATCATGCTAAACCAGCATGATAAAGCCTGTGGTTAAACAGCAATATCCTATAGTCACAGAAACTTCTTTTTACTATTCTCTTGAAATAAATGTTATGGGATATTCAATCGCTTATTCTGTAGTATTAACAGTGGTACAAGGGAAGCAGTTCTGAGAGAAAAACTTAGACAGCCAATGATAGTATTTAACTGGTACTTTATCGGAATAAATGAAAAACTGAAAGTCACAAACTGAACTCAGACCAGCTGCAGCGTACTATGCCCATCACTCTAGCGATTCCACCGCCCCAGATATGTCTATAGTATTGATTCTATATAGATTTCACATTTTTGGCACAAGGCTCGCAATTTCGAGGGAGGGATTAAGTCGATTATATCTACTCAGTATTCAACTGGTTCTTATTTTATTGTCCCCGAAAGGATGAAAGGCGGAATTTGAACTCAGAACGTAAAGACAGCTGAAATGTCACTAAGCATTTTGTCCGGTGTTCTGGCGATTCTTCATGCTCGCCATATTCGCATTGATGCTATATTAATAAGTGTTCTCAACCTATTTATTTGAATGTTATCAGGAGGGAAATATTACCAAACTTTTCACTCTCACAGTCAATGAATATAATATGAAAATACGTATGTCAGCAATTCATAAAGTTATATATTGACTATAATATCGTAGTGGAATGGTTTCTATAAAATAAAGTAAAATAAAATAAAACCTCATATCTTCCTGCTTGGCAAGTGCAACAGTTTCAAGGCTTGAAATTTTAGAGACGTAGAAATCTACTATAGTGCTTATTCCTCAGATTCTCAAAATTATAAGAAATGAAAGGAACAAAATATCTGTCTAAAGCTATTATATATTGCTATGAAATTTTCGTCCACATCTACTATATGGAATATTTCCAAATATTTATCTCAGTGGATTCTATATCCTAGGACATAATAATATATGATGTCTGTTTTTAACAACCAATACTCTTAAGTGTTTATTAAATTACTCTGTCGAACAGTTCATATGGATAATGGAAGAAATGCGTATATTATACACTGAAGATATCTGTGTCAGACTTGCCTGTATGGTAAGAATTTGCTTCTTAACCACATTGTTCAGAGTTCAGTCCAATTGCGTGGCAGCTTAGGCGAGTGTCTTGTGAGTGAATTTACTTGACAGAAATAGAAATAAGCGCACCGTGTATATATATATATATATATGTATACATACATACATTATATATATATATATATATATATATATATATATATATATATATATATATATATATATATATATATATATACATACATTATATTTATATAAGGGGCATTACTACAGAATAATGCCACTAGAAATACCCCTTATATAAATATAAAGGAATAATTATATTCTTGGGAATAGAAATTTGCCTTATAAATTTTTTTACACACTGGCTTCCTGATAAAATTCTTGTAAAAGTTTTTTATCCCTTTTTGAATTTATTAATAAAATATATATATACATATATATATATATATATATATATATATATATATATATATATATATATATATATATATATATATATATATATATATATACATATACATATATATATATATATATACACACACACATATATATATATATATATATATATATATATATATATATATATATATATATGTATGTATGTATGTGTGTGTGTGTGTGTGTGTGTGTGTGTGTGTGTGTGTGTGTGTGTGTGTTTATGTATGTACATAATATACAGATATTCGTATTATTTCGAAATGTACTGGAGATGTTTGAGTATTGGCTTCATGCAGGAATCGAAATCGATTATCCCATCGTTTCATTTATTTGTGGGAGGGAAAATACAGTTATCTTGTCCACTCTCATACTTGTGTGATACATTGTTTTGTCGATTACGGGAATCACGAAAGGCAGGTTTGATTGCAGTAGGATTTGAACAGAGCACTTGAATTTTCGAAACAAATAACGCAAATATGTTTTTTTCCGGCATTTTATCGATTGTGCAAATCCTGGTGATCCATACTAGTGACCACACAAATAACATCATAAATATTACGTTCTAGCCTAAGACGCAGAAACTAGATATGCTTCTCTGACTATCTGCAAAAAAGTTCATTACAACACATTCAAAACTAGGTATGGTACTCATTTGCAAAGACTCATGGAGCGATACACTACAGCCACTAACTTAGAAACGCCATCCTGAGCCTCTCAAACTATTCTACAGACATAAATGCTTACACTTCTAATCTAAGATGCTGTGTACCACTTTCATTTGAACCGATTAAATCATCATATCTTATTTCGTCAACTTCATTTTATTTCTACTAACCGACAAGGTACAAAACATTTCCTTATCCATTCCCTTAGAAATATACTTTACTGGAATCCCTACTATCTGTTTAAATTTCGTATGTCAGTTTCCACATGTTGAAATTAAACATTGAAGTTACCAATAGGGGAGTTCAATCAAAGTATAGAAGTGTCGCACATGCTTTGTCATTCTAAATCAAACAATGTGACGTTTCCAAATGAATTGAGTATATATCTGTGAACTTTGTATCTATATTTCGCAAACTTCTTTGATTATATGTGAGTTCAACATGAATCTCATTTGTTGATAGAGGATGCGATGAGAAAATTATTTCTTGGCTATATTGACGTACAAACATATTGATGTTTGTTTCTAGTAAGTTTTACTACAGATTTGAAATAATGTTATTTAAACATTACGTTTGCACAATTGTTCTTCGATATAATAATGCGGGAAATGTTATTGAAATATTTCCCATAAATATTCATAAAAGATATCTTATGGTAAGACACTTGGGTATAAGAAATCAAACTATGAATATTTCAATATACTTGGAGACATCACAATTGTAACCGTTGATATTAATAATATTTATTAATTTCTATTATTAGTTTTTCTTTTCATCGCACCCAAAACATTTTGACGGAGAAGTAATACTAAAAATATAATTATCTCCAATAAATAATTGGTTATTGTTTTATTGATTTCGTGTAAGTAAACATGCTAGGTTTCCTGGGAGTGGAGCGGATTTGATCTCGGGCTTCATTTCAC
The DNA here is from genome assembly GCF_046866305.1 of Octopus bimaculoides. Classification (NCBI taxonomy): domain Eukaryota; kingdom Metazoa; phylum Mollusca; class Cephalopoda; order Octopoda; family Octopodidae; genus Octopus; species Octopus bimaculoides. The sequence continues at coordinate 68,939,114 of NC_142935.1, forward strand.
TGAATTAAATAAGTTATCGTGGAATTATCTCTATTTTTGCATCAATCGCTAGATTACAAAATAATGTAAATCTTTTATAAATTGTATGGAGACGGAGTAAGTTGTATTGCTTTGTTTTTATTTATTAAGGAATTAAATAAAATGAGAAGCCTTTAAAAGACTTCATTTTTAAAAAATCATAAAAAAGACTTCATAAAATAACTCTATAAAAGATTTCAAAATCTGCAACACTAAAAATTTTATTAATTGTGCATTGATCATAAAATAAAATGTATATACTTTCTGTATATACACTTCTGTATATCGGTATCAGTTCATGAAAAGTATCCATAACTATCTAGACTTTATAGGTTTTATATGTAAATATACATAGAAACTTCTGAAAAGTTCATCATTTCATGACCAACCCCTTTGAAAATTCGGTTGACGACCTTCCATCAACAGATTACGTCATTCAAGAACAGTCCATTGACTTGCTGAATGATGGAGGTGCAAGAAACAACCTCCGTAACATGTGTTGCAGTGAATTCTGGACTGAAATGATGCAGTCCTATCCAGATGTCGCCAAATTGGCTTCCAAATTCATCGTTCCATTCGCAACAACGTACGAATGTGAAACATCTTTCGTAACTTTACGCGCAATTAAAACAAAAACTCACAATAAAATGGATGTTCAGCATGACATGAGGGTCGCATTATCAAAACACGCAGCCTAATATTGAGGACATATTACAAACCAAACACGTTCACACCTCTCGTTGAAATTTTTTGTTCTGTCAGTAAAATTTTATGTCATGAAAAATAATTTTATACAAGGCTAATTTGCTTTGTTCGTCTTTCCTGATTTTTTTCATTTTGGAACGGAGCTGGTGAGTCCGCGAAGCCTCGAAGAAATGGGAGGTGGTCTGTAGGAAGAAAATTTTGAAGAAGTTTGGGAACCAAGATACTATAGCTTTGAGCCGACCAAAGCTTCGTGAGTGCATTTTGTTGGCGGGAACTAAAAGAAGCCCGTCATATATATATATATATATATATATATATATATATATATATATATATATATATATATGTGTGTGTGTGTGTGTGTGTGTGTGTGTGTGTGTGTGTGTGTGTGTGTATGTGTGTGTGTATGTGTGTGTGTGTGTGTGTGTGTGTGTGTGTGTGTGTGTGCGTGTGTTCCTGTGGCTGTTCTCCGAGACTTCTTGACAACGAATGCTGGTGGGTTTATATCCCCGTAACTTAGCGGTTTGGCAATAGTGACCTATAGAATAATTACTAGGCTTAAAAAACAAACAAATGTAAGAGCTGAGGGTGGATTTGCTCGACTAAAATCCTTCAAGGCGGTGCCCCAATATTGCCGAAGTTAAATGATTGAAACGAGTGAAACATAAAGGTAATTTGAATTTTCGTATCGTTGTTCCTGTTTAGCTCCAGGTCACCACTAACCAGCAGAAATATGATCAAAGCGTTTCTAGCAATAATAATCTTGCTTGTCGACATACATTATCGAGCATATTCCACCTTTTTTAAATGTGATAAATTGAAATTTGAGATAGTTCATGACTGTTCAACGTAAAAATTCTTTTCATATTATCTTCAATTATTCCTCAGTTTAGACTTTTCAAATAAATGCGGTTACTATTCAAATATAATTGGTTTCAAATACTGGCACAAGGTCAGCAATTTCGGAGTAATTCATACATATATATGAACACACACACACATACACACACACACACACACACACACACACACACACACACACACACACACACACACACACACATATATATATATATATATATATATATATATATATATATATATATATATATATATGTATGTATACATATGTATATATATATATATATATATATATATATATATATATATATATATATATATATATATATATATATATATATATACATATACATGTATACGTGTGACTTCATGATATCGTGTGAAAAGTACTTATTTATGAAATACTTACGGCCGACACTGTTCCTAAACGTCGTTATTATAGACTGCAGTCTCAAATGTCTCCTACCATGATTTTGAAGCCGACAGATCTGAGGAAAATACATTGCTGTTTTGAAGAGGACGCTTCATAGTTGGTAGCAATAAACCATATATAAATACACAATAAATATAAAGATAGTCATATCTTAAAGTCTGTTTCTAAGATTAGTACTAATATTTTGGTTAAGGTTAATGTGAAACGATTTCAATTCTTACATTTAGACATTTCTCATTAATCATGTTGCTAATGCCAAAGCATATACTTAAAGAATACGCTTTATTTTCGCGTTATCCTGCGTTTATAGAAATCTGAAAGCTTAATGTCTGTGTACATAATCGATATATTGATCGCTTTTAGATATATCTAACATTACTTATGAGTTAAATTGCGTCTGGTTTTGCGAAATTAACCGTGAAACCCATTCACAATGCTTTCAATATCCAATTTGTAAGGTTTTGTTTGCAGTCCTAACTTTTCCCATCTGGTTTCAATAGAAATCGAGGTCAGGTGGAGTATGATAAATCATACGTATTAAAAGATGCAGCTAATTGAGTGCGTTAGAGGCGATCGGCACACATAGGAATACATATATGATTTTACTTATAACACCTTGATAGTAATTCTTGCTGTTGAAATACATGGCTCTCATTAGAACTATACATGCATACATATATACATACATACATAGATACATACCTGCATACATACATACATACACACATACATACATACATACATACATACATACATACATACATAAATAAATACATACATACATAGGTACGTACGTGTGTGTGTATGTACGTATGTATGTATGTATGTATGTATGATGACGTGTTTCTTTCCCATGATATAAACTATAGATATCCTTATACCTGTATATGCATCTATGCATAAACAAATACCCATATGTAAATAGGTGTAATTTTGCAAACATCAAATTTTCATTTAAAAATACAGTATGATCAGAGACAACTCAAAGTGCATACCATAGTAAAGAGCACTATATAGAAATACACATGCATACACAAGCATATATACACATAAATTCACATACATACAATCATCCATGCGCATATATATATATAAAAACACACATGCAAACGCATACACATATGTATATTAACAAATGCTCCCAGAATTGCCGCTGATATTCAGTCTTAGACTTCGTTAATCATTCAAATAACAATTAAATTTGTTCACAGTTAGGAATAATTAAAAAGCATTAACAACTGGAGGACAAATACAAAGGGACTGTAAACAGATTAATGATAGAGATAGGGCAGGGATAGAAGGCAGACAGAAAGAGAAAGCGTGGTATACACACAGACACACACACATATACATGCATAAATTTCGAACGATGGAAAGGCGTGCTCAACACAGCATAGGTGGATATAATTTCTAGAAGAAGGACGAGAGAGAGAGAGAGAGAGAGAGAGAGAGAGAGAGAGAGAGAGAGAGAGAAAGTATGGTACACATATCTGGGAGGTCACTTAAACAATCATTAAGAACATTAGTAAGTTCAGGTTATTAGAATCTTTTATTGTTTATTCTTTACTTGTTTCAGTCATTGAACTGTGGCCATGCTGGGACACCACCTTGAATGGTTTAGTCAAACAAATACATCCTAGTAACTACCTACGGCTTTTTTATGCCGAACCGCTAAGTTACGGCGATGTAAAGAAAGCAATGCTAATTGTCGAGTGTTTGTGAGAAAGAAAACAATAACACAAACATAAGCGCGCGTGCACACACACGCACGCACGCACACGCACGCACACACACGCACATGCATGCACATGCATGCACATGCACACGCAACTGACTTCCATAGTTACTGTCTACCAAATTCCCTCACAAGTCTTTGGTTAGACCGGGGCTATAGTAGAAGACACTTTTCCAAGGTGCCACACAGTGGGACTGAACACAAGATCACATGGTTGGGTAGCAGGTTTCGTTACCGCGTTCTTGTGATGTCAACAAATTCTTATTTTTCTCTCATGAGCCACATTTAACAGTGTTTAGTTCCACATTGGTTATGCATTGATCCGAATTTCAATAAAACAGGTCAATTTTACTTCTATATAACGGTATAGGGTTAAACACGCCGAACAGCAGCTATGCATTCTAAAGTCTTAAATTACTAAAAGATACAATATTCACACGGTGTGACGTGAGAAAAAGCAAAGCTCAACTGTTCCCCTTTTAATAATCTCTTTAGGTTATTTCTGAAGTAGTTATCTTGTAAAAGCGCCAGAATTCACAAGTGCGCGTAAAATATTTTAATGAAGAACATCGATAATTGTTTAGGCTGCTAATATAACATCTTTACAACGGATATCTGTAAAACCTCCTTTAATTTACCAAGAAGTAGATAGTTATAACTTGTAGTAAGTTTGAAAAGAGACAAGCGTAGACACTTCATATATCTTATCTAAATAATAGGTATCTGAAACCGAATGGTTAATATAGACCATTAAAGAAGCATTTAAGCAAATGTCACGCGCGACAGGTACAATAAAATTACACTGATGGTTGTTATTTTATTTTAGGTTACATGAATATTTCTTGAATTTTTTCTGGAATAATTGTGTATTCACTTTCTGTTCTACAGTATAACGACGAAATACGTCAGACCTGAGGAAGGATATTTATTGAAAATTTCTCGAGATTCGAAGATAGATAGTCGGTATAATTGTAGTCTTGCTATCAAGTATTCTAAAATTGGAATAAACAGAAATAAACACAGTGCCATAATCTAGCATTCTATTTGAATCAGGTGACAAGTATTTTAATGTCGATTTAGCTGTACATCTTATATCATGTTGCTTCGGTTAAGCTTTTCTCAATTCAATATTTTACATCTTGGGAACCATTATTTCTTTCGTAAGAAAAATATTTTCCTCATTAGTTTCTTAATTTGGCACGTGATCAATGATTTATGAGGTACATAATTAGATTTTACCATGTTTATGCTACTTTCAAGAAAATTGATACCGCTATAAATTTATAGTGGAATTAGCTTCAGTTGAAAACTGAAACGGGTCCAAGGCAGAAGTTTATTGAAGTTACTGGGTGATTTTGACTTTCTTTTTTACAATATTTTGCTATTGTTATGCATAAGAATGATGCCATTGTAGCTTTCCTCATTTAGGGCGAAGTCTGGCAACTATTGGGAGGACGTTTTACTGTCAGTTCAGGATTTCATCCAAAATGGCGTTATCAAAGTCAGCGGCTCTAAAAGTAACCAAGGGCTGGGTTAGAACTGTGAATCTGATAGAAAACATATTTGGACCGAAGAAAGCCAAAGAGGAAAAAAAAATTTTTCCAAAAATATAGGTATAAATTGATGGGAAATCCTGTGCCAACTAAGATACACCCAACGTTTTTGACATCTCCATAGGGTAAATGACTCCGCGTAACTTATGAATCGTGTAGGACTTTACCTACTTTGCGGTCTCCATACACAACTTAATATAGAAAGGATATAGCTATAGACTACTAATAGTTTCATACATTGAAGATACTATCTGACGAGGATTCAGAGCAGGCCTGGTGTCGCTAAGTCACCCTCTCACCCTAGGCAACATGGGCAAGCTGGATCTCATATAACTGACGCACTTTACATATACATATCCATTTATGCATTTGTGTCTGTATGTATATGTGCCTGTTTGTTTGTATATATATACATATATATATATATATATATATATAGTTCAAAAACACAATAACAAAAAAACAAAAAAACAACAAAGTGAGGACGTGATATGGATAGTATTATTGGACGCTCAGGAAAGGAAAGAGAGAGTGTATGACGTTTCGGGCGTAGCCCTTCGTCATATATATATATATATATATATATATATATATATATATATACAAAAATAAGAGGAATAACCAGCAAAAGTGGACTCCTATATGCTAGAAATAGATGCCGAATCATCTAACAACGAAAAAAATATGTTCTCAGTAAAAATTCAGCGACACAACAGATTGTAAATATATATTGTATATATATACATATGTATATATATATATATATATATATATATATATATATATATATATATATATATATATATATATATATATATACAAGAAGTGAGCGCAGGGAATCGTCAATTAATAATAGAATTAATAATTAACAATTTTGCCAAGTAGTTCAGTATGAAAAAAACCTTTATCGGTAAGACCATTTATCATCATAAATATAAGGGATTAGCAATTGAGTTGCTTCTCCAACATACTGAAAATTTAGAAATAGCAGTCAAAGAACTACTGATTCTAAACTACAAATTTTTCTCCAAAACGGATGGCGATATTTATGGCACACATAGAACAAAAAATTTGTAGTTTAGAATCAGTAGTTCTTTGACTGCTATTTCTAAATTTTCAGTATGTTGGAGAAGCAACTCAATTGCTAATCCCTTATATTTATGATGATATATATATATCCGTTTTGTGTTTCCTCTTAATCATTTCTGTCGAAAAGCGTGGGCTGGAAATGTAAAAGACTTTTCCATTCTTCCGAGCATTAAAATAATACACCTGCCTGTTTTTCCTACATCCGTCAACGTTTTTTGACGAAGACATGTGTCGGAACAACAAGCAGGTCTATTATTTATACCTATACATGTAAGTGTGCGTATACTTGTGTGTGTATATATATATATATATATATATATATATATATATATATATATATATATATATATATATATATAGATGTATATATATATATATATATATATGTATATGTATATGTATATGTGTGTATATATATATATATATATATATATATATATATATATAGATAACTTCCAGGCGATGTGTTCAGTGCCCTTCTTTCGTTTGTCTACTCTCCCGTATATGTATATGTATACAGAGAGAGAGAGCAAGAGAGAGACAAATAGGTAGATAGGTAGATAAATATAGTTAGTTATAAATACATGCATATGTGTGTCCGTGCGCGCGCGCGAGTACGTGCGTGTGTGTGTGCATATATATATATATATACATATATATATATATATATATATATGTATATATATATGTACATATATACACATATATATACTCATATATAAAATGGATACACGCAGATATATATGTATGTATACACACACTGTAGATATAAATAGCTCTTATTTCTAGCAATGTAGATTCTACGCTGCACCGTCAATGATAATGCGTGACAATTGAATTTTTCCTTTTTGGTTTTATATTGCAAAATTTGCCTTTGATATTATATATTTTTCACATCACCATTTTGTTGAATCACCCAACCCATTGATTTATATGGAAAATACTCTACATTGATACTTGAGATTTAGCTAAACCATCCAACCATGGAGTAGTCACCACTAACGAACTTGAATTCCAAGTCAAACCAGTATGTGGAGCGGTTACCCCCCCCCCCCCCCTGTCAGTACATAGATATGTAGTTCCTGCGACTATAACGGTTCCTATTTGTAGTAATGTAGGTGTTATCCTCCACCATCATTCACAGTTAGTGACAACTGAATTTTTCCTTTTAGGATAAACATTGTATAGCCGCCTTCATTATTATACACACACACACACAAACACACAGACACACGGACACACACACACACACACACACACACACACACACACACACACACATAAACGAACGGGAGCCAAACAGAATGTCCATAAGTCTTCATCTGTTATCCACCAATTCGTAATATTCAGTTTCGCCCCTTTGACGATAAGACTGAGTGCTTCTCAACTGGCGGTGTCCGTAAAATGGTTTATTGCGGAGAATTGGGGGAAATAGCAGACAAAACAAAACAAAAGACGCAAAACGACACGGAGTGTGATTAAGGACGGTAGACGAGGACGAACAGTCGAATAAAATACAGCCTTGGGGCCTAGGAGACGAGAATAGTGAGTAACGCTTAGAAAATATCAGTACTGTAGAAAGCACAGTAGGAGAGGAGAATATATATATAGAGAGAAATAAATATAAAAAGAAGGAAAAAGAGGAATTTATGCAAGGTAATTTGATCGGTAGTATTTAATCGTGCTGTGTTTGGCTGAATCACTGAAAATATCGGTACTACTGAAGATGAGTGGGCTCCGCGGATGCCCTGACTTGTGCGTGTGCGTTCGTCTGTCTGCTGGCTGGCGCGGGTGCGTGCGTCCACTGGCTGGCGCGGGTGCGAGCGTCCACTGGCTGGCGCAGGTTCGCGCATCGAGTCCATCTTCTTAATTAGTACAGCTATTTTCTAAGCGTTACCCACTATTCTCGTCTCCTAGGCCACAAGGCCGTATTTTTTCGACTTTCCGTCCTCGTCTACCGTCCTAAACCACACTCTGTGTCATTTTGCCTCTTTTGTTTTGTTTTGTCTGCTCTTTTCCCCACTTCTCGGCTATAAACTTTATTGCGGGCACGCCTAATTGGGTAGCACCGTTTTATCGTTAAAGGTGCGAAACTGAATATTACCAATTGGTCGATATCTGATGAAGAATATGGACCTTCTGTTTGTCTCCCGTTCATTTTTACATTCAGTATACGTTACGTCGTTTTTTTATACATTTTTTTTCATTTATCAAGTAATGGAACGCTACACACACCGAATGTATTAGTATATATATATTATTATGATTGACCGTTGACTGAACACTATTCAATTTTTTTTCTCCGTGTTTTTCTCCTTGTCTCCGTATTCTTTCTGTTGAAGAGCGTAGCTCGAAACGTCAAAGACTTTCCGTATTCCCGAGCGTCATACTAATACATCCTTTTGTTCTTTACACCACCTGTCCTCGTCTGTTGTTGTTTTCTCGTACATTCTCCCATATATATACAAGAGTTACGATATGGAATAGATAAGATCTGGGCTACATAAGTTTCATAGCGAGCGGAACCTCAGAAGTGGAAAATATCCAAGTGAAATGTATACCGCAGGCTACTCTTAAGGCTAGGATATCTTGATTAAATGAAAGTTTACATTGCCGCAAGGAGGTACATGTTAAAGCATGGCAGATTCAATCAGGATGTGCAGAAAGCACAGTAGGAGAGGAGAATATATGTGTGTAGGTAAAAAAAAGTATAAAAAGAAGTAAAAAGAAGAAATATAAGGTTGTGAGAGGAATGAGGAATTTAAGCAAGGTCATTTCACCGGTAGTATTCAATCTGGCTGTTTTGGCTGAATCACAGAAAGTAGCAAGGGGAGTGGTATTTCAAAAGGAGATAATATGGAGTGAAGAGAGTGGGGGGATATTTTTGATCAAGGGGAGAAAAGATGTGCATGAGGAAAGCGATATAGAATGAGGGATTTAAGTACGGTTACTCGACCGGCAGTATTCGATAGGACTGTTTTGGCCGAATCACAGAGATTAGCGAGGGGAGTGATATTAGAAAAAATAATGTAGAAGGAAAAGGGTGGGGAAAACTTTTGGATCAAGGGGGAGAAAAATATATGTGCATGAAGAAAGCAAGAAAGTACGGGGAAGAATCGTGGCGGCATCTACTGATTTTCAAGTTCAGGAATGTGCTGTGGAGTGTGTTTACAGTATGAAGTAGTAGAGGTGTATGTTGGCGTATGTACTTGTAAATTTACGAAGGGAGAAGGTAGAAGGGGGAGATAGGTGATATAAGAGAAAATATTATTTTAGACGGTAAGGAAAAATACAGAGAGAAGTATGTAAATGACAATAAGGAATTAAAGGGAAGATATATCGTTGGCTTAATGCACAGTGGTAGACAGGGTAGATATATACATACTTGCATACACACATATACACACTCATATATATATATATATATATATATATATATATATATATATATATATATATATATATATATATATATATATATATATATATATATATATATATATATATATATATATATGTATATATATATATATATATATGTATATATATATATATATATATATATATATATATATATATATATATATATATATATATATATACACATATAAACAAAATCGTTCTAGACTCTTGGAAACTGTATATCAGCTATGTATCTTTCTATCTCGATCACTAGTCGAGTGGTGTCGAATCATCAGTATTTTCTTGAGCTATGGTCTTCTCGATGAATGGACGACAAATGCTTAAATTATATATGTTTCTGTGTGAGTGTAACACACTTCGCTTTGCCTACAACTTTAAGCTTCATTTCATGCTCCCTTAAACCAATGCTTAAGGAGTGTTTCCATATACATATTCCAGGACAATTTTTATATTATATTTATAATAAGAATTGCCCGCACTCAATAAATATTCTGTTATACTTAAAAGCACTTTAAAATAACAGCTTTAAATTAGCACACGTTCACAACTACACGCACACTCCCAAATACACACGCGAGCTCACTGATGCACGCAAGCATACACAACCACGTTCATACACATACTTATATATATCGTTTTTTATTGCATTTGCAGCAAGGCGGCATCAGAGAGACCATGGTACCGTGAAAATGATACAAAGAACGATATTGCAAAGAAAGCATTCGAAGCTTTGATGACCGTAACTTTAAGGAAACCGGACAGCCCTGCCTATAAGGTGTTCTCTCAGAAGGTAAAGGAAAGAGCTCAGATGAACGGCAGCAATTTTACATATGGAGAAGAAGAGGTTTGTCATATTTATTTTTTTCAACACTCATACCATCTCAAAGCAATGTGAACCACAAGGCAAAATACATTTATTTCCCTTAAATTTACCACAAGGTGAATTACAGACTTTGTAATTGTTTTTCATATAGGCACAATTTCTCTGACTAGTTGGGAGTGTTATTCAATTAATTCACATAGTAATTGAATGGTATTTTATTTTATCCAACCCTGAACGATCAAATGCGAAATTTTTCTCGGCACGATTTGAACTCAAAAAATGAAGAACCGGAAAAATCTCTGCACGTCATTTTGTCTGACGCTCTAATGACTCGGCTTTAATTCTGTCTTAACTAAATCATGATCCAACGTGGAAAACTCTCAAAGGTCATTCGACCTGCTAGAAATATCAGTTAAATATCTATCAGATTCTCCACATCTTAGAAAGAGACACATAAGAATGTAGAAGGGAAAAAGATGGCATTGTCAAAGCTGTAATGTTTTCGATCAAATATTTGATGAATCATAGATTTACTCGGTCAGAGTTGACCTGAGGCTAAATAACAACAACGGTAACGGAATGCTCGATGTTAGATTGAGTGAAACAAAATACGTAATGGTTAGGATTGGAAAGATTTTGATGATCCATAACGTTCTTCAATTCGGGCATATAGAAGCACAAGAATAAATACGAATAATATCAAGTAGAGGTTAGTATTTTTGTACTTTTTAATTGGGAACTTATTGTATTTCACCATCTTTTTAAATGGGGTTTCTCAGGTTCTCAAGCCCAATTTAGTAGGAGGTCGTATATGCGACATTCACCTGAGTGTCGCATATACACAGTGTGCATTTCTGTATACACACACACACACACACACACACACACACACACACACACACACACACACACACATATATATATATATATATATATATATATATATATACATATATATACATATTTTTTCATAATCATGTGAATTCCTATGTGTAGAACACAAATTCGTTAATAGTTTCTGAAAATTCCAAGAGCTAACAAAGGCATGAGGGCCTCTGTGGGGAGATTAAACTAGAATTCCGCCATATCCGTTTGACCCTGACTAGTGGAGACGAGCGTAATGGTTGCTGCTTATTCTATTATACAAGAACAACATTTATTTACAAAAGTAATAAATAATATTCAAATATAAACATAAAGACAAATATATAAATAAAGCTATCTGATTTAAAAACACATCAGGAATATTGCAACATGTATTGTCCATCTGTCCACACAGACCCATATTTTGGTATGGAACAATAAAATAGACAGGCGAATTAGCGAATCATTCATTTCGTTTGTTAAGATATTTTCAGATTACTAAGTATTTGGTAATTTATTTGGAAATTCTCTTCTAATCAGCCGCAACGATAATTCACTTCTGAATACGCTTTTGACATCCACGTTATCTTTGCAATAGCATGAGGCAAATATCCACACTCAAGGAGCTACACAGACACACACGCACGCACACGCACACACACGTACGCGCACGCACACACACACACAGACGTACGCACAAACACACATATATATCATCTATCTATCTATCTAATCTATCTATCTATCTGCTTGCATTTTGTCCGTTTCTCCGTCTGTTAGTCTGTATGTATGTTTGGATATATACATGTTTGTATGTATGTATGTATCTTTGTATGTATGTATGTATGTATGTATGTATGTATGTATGTATGTATAAATGTGTGTATGTATATGGGAAAATAGCTGTCAGCGAAAGATGGACCAATTGCAATCTGAGAAAGAGTAATAGACTGTAGCAGTAGGCGCAGCAGCATTAGAAGCAAGAGTAGATACAGCAGCACCGGCAGCAGCAGCAGCAGCAGCAGTAGTAGTAGTAGTAGTAGTAGTAGTAGTAGTAGTAGTAGTAGTAGTAGCAGCGGCAGCAGTATTACTAGAAGAAGAAGAAGAAGAAGAAGAAGAAGTGAAAGGGAAAGAAAATAACAGAAAAAGAAAAAAGAAATGGAAGGAAAAGAACAAGGGGAGGAGGAGTAGGCGTAGGACGAGGTGGAGGAGAAGGGTGACGAGTGGAGAAGAAGAAGAAGAAGAAGAAGAAGAAGAAGAAGAAGAAGAAGAAGAAGAAGAAGAAGGAGAAGAAGAAGAAGAAGAAGAAGAAGAAGAAGAAGAAGAAGAAGAAGAAGAAGAAGAAGAAGAAGAAGAAGAAGAAGAAGAAGAAGAAGAAGAAGAAGAAGAAATAGAAGAAGTGTTGAGATGTTGTCGGAAACACTACTTTTAGCTGCCGCTATAACAATCGTTGCCGTCGTGAAGAGAGACATTGAAATGTATAATGAAAGTTTGAGGGAAAACATCGAGTTGGAAGGTTTAATGCATGTTTTTTTTCTTCTTTCCCAGCCTGTTAGCTGAGTTTCTGTGTCATAGATGTGCATTATACTGCATTAAACTGCATTAGATTGCATGCTAAAAATGGGATTGCAGCAAACATAATGACTACGTTCCTTCACTGTTGCCATTAACCAACAATTACCGTGCTTGGAATTGAGACCCATTGAACCTTAGCCGTGTGCCAGATCACGAAGCTGGATTCAGCAGCATATGTGTATGTATATGTATATGTATGCATGTATGTATAAACACATATACGTAAGTATATATATATATATATATATACATATACATATATATATGTGTGCGTGTGTGAGTATGTGTGTTCGCGTGCGTGTGTATGTATACATAAATATGTATACTTATATATATATATATATATATATATATATATATATATATATATATATGTATGGCTGTGTGTGTACATCTTTATATTTTATCATATATTACATTTGAGTATGACATGAATAAGTGCGTCTTGAGTATATATATATATATATATATATATATATATATATATATATATATATATATATATATATATATATATATATATATTGTATATATATATACGTATTGCATTACATCTCACCACGTGGGGATCATCGAAATTCTCCGCCTCACTTTTCCCGTGTATGTATGTATGTATGTATGTATATACACACACACACACACACACACACACACACACATATATATATATATATATATATATATAGAAAGAGAGAGAGAGAGATACATAGATATATAGATAGATAAATAGATACATAGATAGATAGATATATATATAAAGATAGATAGATAAATATGTGTGTCTATGTAAACATATAAATTATATATATATATATATATATTTAAAAACACATGTGTATGTATGTGTATATATATGGGAGAATATACGAAGAAACAACAACAGACGAGGACAGGTGGTGTAAATAACAAAAGGATGTATTAGTATGACGCTCGGGAATATATATATATATATATGTATATATATATATATATATATATGTACACATAATCATATAGATACATACATTGAATTGCATATTAACACATACACATTCACACACATACATACATGCAGAATGACCAACTAGACGCTCTTTCATTTCGCACTTAACCGCTGAGAGTTAAAACAAATACGATACTGAAATCCAATATAATTGCAAAATAGTTATAGAAAGTGTAGAAAATCGTGACTCAAATTCTTGTCGCTTTTACGTAAAATTGATTCTCATCTGAAACATACTTGAGACTGAATCACATTACAAGAGAGTTAGCTTCGACTATTTAACTAAGTGTTTGATCACTTTCCTCTTGTTGAGAAATGTGTTGAAGTATGATCTTATGTTGTATTTGTGATCATTGCGTAGCCTGTGGCCAGCTTCGATCAAATATTATTTATGATATTATTTTTCGTTTTATAGACATAGTTCATGTTCGTCTACATTATCTCACATGTTCTTTAATGTTTAAGCCGTTAGCACGTGATATGAGAAAAGTCTGGCTGCAATCTTTAGCTGAGCCAGTGACCATGTACATACTTACTTATTGGTTCAAGGACTATATAGTGTAAAAGGATTTACCGAGACATTTATATATAAAGATAAGAGTTGAAACTATACATTTTTCATATACAGCAGGTTATACATTCATGCACAGAAACTCACGAAATTTCTCGCTATGTAAGATGATCATGCCGCAAAACCGTAATACAATGCCATTCGCAAATAAAACTAACTTTGAATAGATATACAGAATCCCTCTGTTATTTAATACATTGACCAACATCAACACAAGGAATACTGGTGGAACATTCCCATCAAAACATCTGTCAAGTGTAAACATAACAAGCCAGATATTACTGTTTAGGAGAGACACGAAATGCATTACATCATAGAGGTAATCTGTCTTGCTGATGTAAATATCTCTTTAAAAAAGAAAGGATATTCTCAGCTCCTGTTGAGCATTATCCAAGTGGTAGTAGTTTCAACCACTATTCAGAAATTTTGTAATAAAATTGACTGAAGTTATTTCATTGGATTTATCTATTGGGAATATTACAAAATCACCTGGGAATGTCATATTGTCATATACGATTATCTTACATTCAGGAAGAGAGAAACTGAACTCTCTTCATTTCTCGCTATGTGAAACTTGAGAAGCTATATGCATCTGTTAGCTTATATCTGACTACTATTTCAAAGATTTCCAGAATAGCAGTAGCAATTAAAAAGTTATGAATCCTAGTTAATAAAGCCAAAATAATCACAAATAATCAAATATTTGTGTATGAGGTGCAGGCGTAAAGTGTTAAAAAGCTTGCTTTCCAACTACATATTTCCGGGTTCAGTCCCACTGCATAGCAACTTGGGCAAGGGGCTTTTGCCATAGTTTCTGGCCGACCAAAGCCATGTGGATTTTGTAGAAAAAAGCTGAAGAGAGCCCGTCGTATGTGTGTGTATATCTGTGTGTGTGTGTGTGTGTGTGTGTGTGTGTGTGTATGTGTGTGTGCGTGTGTGTGTGTCTGTGTGTGTCTGTGTTTGTCCCCTACTATACAACTTGACAAATGATGCTAGTGTTCCCGTTAATTAGTGGTTCGTCAAAAATCAACGACAGAGTTAGTACCATGGTTAAAATATAAGTACTGGGGGTCGATTCATTCCACTAAAGCTTCTTCAAGTCATTGCCCCAGCATGACCGCAATCCAATGACTTAAACAAGTGAAAGATAAATATATATGTGTGTGTGTGTGTGTGTGTGTGAGAGAGAGAGAGAGAGAGAGAGAGAAATGAGAGAGACAAAAAGAGAGAGATAGAGAGAGAGAGAGATAGAGAGAGAGAGAGAGAGAGAGAGAGAGAGAGAGAGAGAGAGAGAGAGAGAGAGAGAGAGAGAGTGGATATGATGCCAAATTTCTGTGAACCGTATGATTCATTCTGCCTGGTGTATTCCTCCTGCACTATATATTTCATCTACAAATTTTTAGATTTCTTTGTCTTTAATAATTAATGGTCTTTCTAAGGCGGTGAGCTGGCAGAGTCGTGAGAACCCCGGGTAAAATGCTTGGCGGCATTTCGTCCGTCTTTACGTTCTGAGTTCAAATTCCGCCGAGGTTGATTGTGCCTTTCATCCCTCCGGGGGTAAATAAAATAAGTTACAGTTGAGTACTGGGGTCCATATAATCGACTTACCCGCTCCCCCGAAATTATTGGCCTTGTGCCAAAATTTGTTGTCTTTTTAAGCCGGCGAGCAGGCAGAGTCTTTAGCGCCGCGGGTAAAAAGATTAACGGCATTTCATCTGTCTTAACGTTCTGAGTTCAAATCCTGCCGAGGTTGAATTTGCTTTTCATCGATTCTGGGATCGATAAAATAAGTACTAGTTGATCACTAGGAGCGATGTAATCGGCTCATTTACTCGCCGAACTTGCTGGCCTTGTGTCAAAATTAGAAACCAATAATTAGTTGTCCCTCTAATTCATATTTAAATATACAGATTTTCCTGCTTCCATGTAATTTTTTTAATGAGTTTAATGAACTTATTTTCATATAATATTTTAATGCGTTGTTTCTACTTCTATTCTTTCTAATTATCTTCTATTTTTAATTATGGGCTATTTTATGGAGAACTCTACAATAGCTAGGTTGTTAATGAAGATACAAGATTTAAAACACTTGCATATGAATTATATAAACAAATACACCCAAACATGCATATGAGAACCATAAAATATATGTACTGCTATGCACATATATATAAGCATGCATATACACTTTCGTACGTATAGACACACACATACACACTCATGTTCACACACAAAATGTGTGTGTATAATGTGCAAAATGTATACAAAGATATATTCATATATGCACTCACATAACATATATATGCATCCACACTTTCTCAGAATATATGAGCACATTTCTACGTGTGTGCGTGAATGAATGTGTATGTATGTGTGAATGAGCCTCTACGACTTATGTATGCCCAAATGTGACAAACAGTAATTTATCTATGCTTATGCATAGTAACACATAAGTACCCAACAAATAAATGATTTGTTAGAATATTCAGAGTTTCGACATAACTCTATATGATAAAAATATTAATTATAGTTAATGAAGCCAGAGAAATCACTTTAATCAAGTATTTGTTTAAATTCCCATTAGTAGCAGGACAAGGTCCAGTTTTTGTGAACCGTATAAGATGTGTATAAGCCTGCTGCAGTATATATTTGGTACAACACGAAGTATTCCTGCTATCTCGTGTATATTCCTATTGCTACATGCATTTCCTGCTGCACCATATATTTCATAATGAAACATATTTCTCAATCTAATATATAATCGGTACCACACGATATATTTCATGTTTTACGCTATATTCCTTCTGTCCCGTATATATTGTATAGGTTACATACATTTCATATCGCGTCACATATTTCATAGTGCCTTTTTAATTTCATGCTATCCCATATATTTCACATTTAGCCATATATTCAATGCATTAATTTCTTAAGTTATAATATATACAGATAAAAGGTGGCGACTTGGCAGAATCGTTAGAACGCCGGGCAAAATACTTAGCGGTATTTCGTCCGTAATTATATTCTGAGTTCAAATTCCACCGAGGTCGACTTTACCTTTCATCCTTTCGGGGTCTATAAAATAAGTACCAATTGATCACACGATGTAATCGACTTGTCTCCTCTCCCGAAATTGCTGGCCTTGTGCCAAAGTTTGAAGCCAATATATACAGATACTGTCTGGGGCTACGTTGCCCATAACCTTTGAAGTGCATGCAACTGGCTAAAAAACCTGTTGCGCTGTTGAGTGATTGGCGATACCAACAAGCCTACAAGTTAAGTCGGGTGATTTTTGGAAACCTGCGGGATGAAAAACAAGTGCTCTCAGTGGGATAATAAATTCAGGGAAATCAACGGTGATCCAATAAAACAACCAGGAAAGTGGGACCCCTAGTTGTATCAAGTAGAGGTTCACCGAACTATGATTCGAAATAAGAATATAGGGAACAAAAATTAAACCAAGTATAAAGCTCAACATTCTACGACGTATACAAAACAACATCTCACTTCTGTCAATTCAACCAGAAACTAATAGCACTACCACTGACTTGTTAATACCTGCCATTTACAAATAATTGCGATAGAAATTCAATGACGTACATTTAGCAAATTACTTGACTTAAAACTTTTGAAAATTCTGTAAACATCTGCAAATTATAATTCGATTTGTTTTTAGAACTGTCGTTAATTAGGAAATATAAACAATGTGAATGAATAAAGACTTGGTGTTATATTAATTAAAGAAAGCATTATTAAATAATGAATGCGTTATTTAATAAAGAAAGCATATTAATTATCTCATCCAGAAACTAATAATAAAGGCAGATATACTTTTTGCCGATTCGTTCTTTCCATATTTATTCTAAATGCACGTAAAGTGTAATGTGTTATTCTGGCCATTACGCGCATACATACATGCATGCATCCACATATATATATATGTATATATATTGGCGCTGTTGATGATACTCGTTCTGGTTGGTTTCTTTGTGGCAAGTTTTAAACTTAATGTATTAGACTAATGACTTGACTGTTAGCAAAACACAGAAATCATTTAAACTCTTTCCTCTTAAAAAAGTTTAATCTATGAACTACTTCAGAAATCTCAGGACGCAAAGACGTCAAATGGATTCTCATTGTGTTTCGCTAATCACTGTTCTTGCTGTTCGATCCGTGAATGAGTCCTCTTTTAAATTGTTAGTTGTTTGAAAAGCTTACAGACCTTTCAATAAATACTGACAAATAATCGGTGAAACACAAAATGCCATGAGGAATCCGACGAACTTGTATCCTGTTTCCGTCGAGCCAATTTTCAGACACTAGGATTTGTTGACTCTTAGCTACGATAGACTACTCTATCATCCGAAACTAACTCATCGTGGAGTTAAACTTGGTACCATAGGATAGTGAAACGAACCTGTTAGTCATTCTGCCAACATGCCTACGGATGTAATTAGTAGCAAATTTAGAGGGACGAATTATAAACTTTTCTGTTTTTAATTTCGTTTTTCTAAGTCATATCAAGGTCGGATTTACTTTCCATTCTTGTGGTATCGATAGATTACCAATAGTTGAATAGAATAAATGCAGTACCCGATAACTATTCCCATGAAACCTCAGCCTTGTACCAAGACTAAAGAAGCGCATAGATTCGAACCACTGTTAATTGTATTCATACAGCAGATACACCTTAGCATATTTCATTTAGTAAAGATAGTGGACTGGAAACAGTAGACCGGACAAAATATCTCTGTGTGTAGCATATTTCAGTTAGGAAAGATAGTAGACTGGAAATACTAGACCGGATAAGATATCTATGTCTGTAACTAGCTTCAGGTAAGAAGAGATATTAACAATGAATCAGCAGGATATTATCGAAAAGACGTTAAGCTCAAATATAATTAATCAAACTCACTTCACTAATTTTCTTCAAGCGTTGTTGAATGTAATATATTCGGCTAAATTTATCTGGAAATATTTCACTTTCATTAGATTCCTATTTGAATTTTTACTATGCAGGAACGAGAAATTTCGCTAGACCAATGTAGCAAATACATGCGTTGACTTCTCTTTCGCCATCACCCCTTCCTCCAATACTCCTTCTGCAGTAGTACATCTTACCTTCTCTTTTCACTTATCATTTTCTTTATTTCTCTTTGTTTTTATCATTGTCCTTCATCCTTGTCTGGCTACGCTGTATGCTGTATGATGCTTCGCTGTCTTATAGAATATTTCATACGAAAGAATTTTAAGGAAACTGGACCCAGGACGGTACACCCATGAACCTCTCGGGAATACTATGAGAAGGAAGACGGGTGTATGCATGTGTGCGCGCAAGTAAGAGTGTGTGTGCGTTTGTATGTATGTATGCATGTATGTATGTATGTATGTATGTATGTATGTATGTAGGTATGTATGTATGCATCCTGCCCTACTCTTCGAAACGCCTGTGTTAGAATGGGGGCAGCTGATGAAGGAGATGTTCTCTATGTGGCCTGTGTGTTTTCTGTACTCGTTTATCATTTTGTCTACGCTTTGTTTACAATATCCTGTACCCAGATATGTATCTATATATACTGGTAGATGTAGGTATGTACATACATGTACGTATATATGCATATACTCATTTATTATTTGTATTATATATATATATATATATATAGATTGACAGATATAGATTGATAGATAGATAGATAGATAGATAGACACATATACATACACACATATGTGCGTGTGTATACATTTATGTGTGTATATATATATATATATATATATATATATATACACACATGTATATGTATACACACATACACGCGCGCGCACGTTTGCTCTCAGGCACTCACACACACATTCCCGGGACTACCTCTTGTAAACGAGAACGGCAAAGTCTTTCCAAGCTCCTAGAAAGGCCTTGTAAAGAGCCTAAATTTACCTGCATCCGATGCTATGCCTCCCATCCATTTCCGTTACACTTTTCCTGCACTAACGCAGCAAAGAATTTCCGTCTTCCTCTGTCTTTGTTTCGAAAACCGCCGCCCGCTCGATAATGACACCATGAGGAGGTACAACCTGTGATTAAAGAACCAAATAAGGTTTCAAGGTCATCCTCACAAATTCTGTTGGCATCTTCTGCTCCCCTTCTTTATCCACTAGCGTCTCTTAAGTATCAGCAACAGCTCACATGCTATTCACACTTACGGAGATAATATATCATCTTGCTGTGTAATTGGTTTTGATATTCTTTCGCAAATGAGACATTAATTCACTTTCGTCTCAATCTTCACATCATCATGTTTGACGCAGACAGTTTCATCCTTTGCAAACCTATGTTTTTCTACCATCTTACCATCCATGATGTTCGCACTCAAGTTCGTCGCCATGTTGAACCTCATTTAAGTCCTTTAAATCAATTCCTGTAATATTTGTAGACATATTTCGACTTGTATATTTTTGTACATCAACACTTAGACGCTAACATGGTAAGGGGTAAGGGAAAATGTTCACAAGAGCGATTCAGGGTATCTAAGTGATGGAGTGTCGGACCAGCGAGACAACTCTAGTCAACAAATGCTGTTATAATAGCGATATGAAAGACAATGAGATGCAGAAAGTCCGAAGCGACTGAATAATTGAATCTTTTTGTTTTTGTATATATATATATATATATATATATATATATATATATATATATATATATATATATATGAGTGTGTGTAAGTGTGTATATACATATACATGTATGTGTATGTATCTATGTATGTATACACACACACACATATGTATATATATATATATATATATATATACATAATCTGATCAACAAGACCACGGATGATAATTGATGAACTTTATGATAATCATGACTTTCTCACATTGATTTATCGATAAAGATTTTGTTATAAAATGTTTCCTTTAGTCTGATAGATATTCCCTTATATTGCACTTGGGTTTGCAGTTTAGATATTAAGCCAGTATTTACAGGGTACCCTAGAGATTCAAACGTTGGCACAGACTGGTACGAGTTGATGTGTTGTTATTCCTAAATTGTAAATGCTTGTCAGTTACAATTTCAACCAAATACAAGGGGGACACTAAACATTTATAGTGCACTGCCATGTAAAAATATATGTATGTATGTGTCTGTGTGTGCGTATACTTGTCTGTGTGTATTATATTTATGCATTTATGTGTGTGTTTGTATGTTTCCACGTATCAGTTACATTATATTAATAAATATGCCGCGCATTATAATCTCATTGGAACTCTTTTATATATACTGACAAAGGAGGCATTCTGGATATATTTTACAGTGTATATCTATATATATATATAATATACGTTGTCTGTGTGTGTGTCCTCTATGCACGGTCAAACCTCTGGATCAATCTGTAGTTTACTTGGAGTATATGAATGATTTGACCTTGAAAATAATAAGACGGTCTTAATACATTTTTTATTAAAAATAAATAATATTGCTTTATATATATAATAAAGATTCACATCTTCAAATTGTTTTGTCAATGTCAACTTCCGGTGTTTGGCATTCTGATGTAACTAAGTAACCAGCTATTTACACGCACACACGTGTGTATACATCATTACAATTGTGACGATTTCTGATGAAAAACAATTTCTAAGGGTACTTTCATTTTTTATATTCTTCTCCAGATTTCTATTTGTGTATTTGTACGTACAGGTTCATTTCAGTAAAAGTTTTCCAACGTCAACAGGTTTGCGTCATATATAACTATTATCGCTGCTAACCACTATCACTTCTACTTTACTACTATCACATGACAACAAAAATTTTGTCGCTAATACTATTACAAATACTACTAATGCCACCACCGCCACTACTATTACTACTGCTACTACTGTC
>NC_142935.1:68966624-68986624 GCF_046866305.1 Octopus bimaculoides
ACATAAACTCATCGAACGGCCGGCCTTTCCGTCACAGAGTTGTTTATTATCCTTAATGTTATTCATCCTAAAGAACATATTTCGGGTAAAATATTCACTTGTTCAAAAAAAAACAAAAAAAAAACAAACACTTCTATTTATTAACTTAATCGTCATGTAAATAGAAACATTAATTTATGTATCGTAGTTTTTAATATGTAAACATAACTGTCGCGTAGAAGCGCAATCATCAATGTAAATGTTACCTCAACAACTTGAATGTTTTGCATTAATTATGAATGTTGCCGTTTATTTGTTTATCAATTAAATTAATTAATTTTAGAATTTATTCTTTCAGAAATTCATTATCATTCATGGTTTACTATATCTAGTACAATATTATGTCTGTCTCTGTTGTGGTTGAGAATATCGAAGTTGTTGACCGCTTCACTTATCTCAGTAATGAAAATAGCGGCATTATCTGCAAGTTTGGAGTCTGAAAATGAATTGGACACGTTGGTGCAGTGGTGGACTCTTCGGACAAAGGTGTTTGGCGCTGCCAATATCTGTGAAAAGGGCAAAAATTTGGGTCTTTATGTCTCTGGTCCTTCCTATCAAGCTCTCTTAGGAGCCGCCAGAACTCCTTTTGTACCAATAGGTCGGATCTTGTATCCAATCAACGGCTCATCTCAGAAACTGAGATGCATCTTGTTACTTGTATGATTCGGGAGTACCAGCTAAGACTATATTGCCATGTTGCTCGATTTTCCGAGCTAAACCCTGCTTATCATGTTCTTTTCACTGAGGATCTGGCTAGGTTAACGGTTCGTGTGGGTCGACCACATGCCATATGGTCACGGCAAATGAGGTAATATCTCGTGGAAATAAGGACTCTGTTCGACGGGTCTTCCAGGAGGAAATATACCAAGAAATGGTGAATGCAGCAACGTGCTTCAAGTGTGCATGCCTCCACATCTGACCCCATCTGACTACTTTACGCGTTGAATCTAAGGAAAGAATGTACACAGAATACATTTAAAATCATTCTAAAGCATTCATAAAAGTTCATTTCCTATGAAAGGAATCATATTTCTTTTCAGAAACGTCTGACTTTCATAAAGTTTAAACTTTATCATATTTTCGTAGTTCACGTTAACAGCTGTCTTCATTTAAAATATCTTTATGTCAGCAGAAGATCCGTTGGAATGGAATATGTTAGTCTTAAAATAAAATTTAGAAATGATCAATCCAGACTAACGACTGGAACTACACATTTAGAATTCCGGTGCAGGACGGAGATCATGGAATATATTGAGTTTGGTCTGAAGCACCATGCAGATAAACCAAATATGTTCTACTCAGAATAGCTGATTAGACATCTGAAGGTATGGCTGAATATCTGTTAAGACGGCCATACAATTGCTAAAAGGTAAAATGAAGTGATGAATAGATCAATAATGAATAATATTTGCGCGTAAATTCACATACGAACATTCTGCATTGATACAAATAAAAAGTTAGAGCAAAAAGATAGAAAGAGAATAATAACAAGAAATTATCTGATGAAATAAATGCTTAATTACATTATATATATCGAAGAAGCTATTATTTAGCTTTAAAATTCACGATAATTGTTGTCAGCGGGGTCCGTTTAGCTTAATGGTAGAGTACTGAGCCGGTATCTGAGGAGTACAGGTTCGACTTCCGTAGCCGCCTGATGGCAAGCCTTTTCCCTCTTATATAGGTAAATACCCTATGGAGGCGCAATGGCCCAGTGGTTAGGGCAGCGAACTCGCGGTCATAGGATCTCGGTTTCGATTCCCAGACCGGGCGTTGTGAGCGTTTATTGTGCGTGTGTGTGTGTGTGTGTTTTGTTGGAAATTTAACCTTATTCCTTCATACTGAGTGCTTACTTGATATCTGCCTAGATATTTTTATTTTATGTATGCGTGTGTATGTGTACACGTATATTATATATGCGAGTGTGTATGTGTGTATGTATGTATGTATACTGCAATTGGAGAAAATGTAACCGAGACTTCTGGCACGTCATCTTAACTATTACAGCCTCACGCGTTGGTGGAGTTTAGTCCCAGGTCATTTTTCACAGAAGAAACGTGTGATTAAAGGAATTATATTCGTGATTTGATCATCTGTTATTGAGAAAGGGCATAGTGCTGGAGATTTCTATTTCTTGCACACCGTTTAACTATGTAGAGCTTCTCGTATACTTTTAGATCTGTTTTGAGAAAGGAATATTTCCTAGTTCTCTGATTGACCTGACGTTTTATATCGTATACATCACCCGTACGCTACTTCATGGTTTGTATTCGTCTATACTCAAAGATTATTCGAAATGAGTGACATCGTGCTTATTCCTCATAGGAACCGAATGCTAATCTTTCTCAAATTATCACCGAATTTCGCCGACACCAATCATATCTCATTGCATTATGTAGAGTTCACGTTATGTATCATTACGCCTTTATGTCAGAGAGGTGTTTTGTTCTTTATTGCTAAAAGCCCGAAAACTAACAAGGAGAATTTATGCTTAAATTCGGTTTTAAAGTTGGCTTCTAAAGTCTTCTAATTTCAAGTAACAACATCAGGAAGGAAGTTTCGTTATCTCCTTTGTTATCAATAAGGATTTACAATGTTGATTGTTTCTTAAACATTTGAAGGGATATAGAAGGATTTAGATGTGTGAGAGCGGTAGATTGTATGTTAAGTACATCGGTAAACAAAGTTCTGAGTTCATATCTTGCAGAGCTCAGTGTTTGCATCTCATGCTTTCAGGGTCGCTAAAATAAAGTGAGAGCTAGAATACAGGCGAGGTTGGTCAATAAGATCAGATTGCAACATTTTGGTCCTGATTTCGATGCAACTACATATGTATACACGTTTACATATGGATCTTTTATCCTCTACTTGCTTCACTCAGTAGACTAAAACATGGTGGGGCACCGTCTTGAAAATTTTTAATTGAACGAAACGACCCTAGTACTGTTTTTGAAGCCTGGCACTTATTCAATCGGTTTCATCCGCCGAACCGCTTGGATACGGAGACGCAAGCATATTAAACCGACTTTCAAGTGGTGGTGTTGGGGGGACAAAAGACACAAAGACACAAATGTATAAACACACACATACACTTATATATATGTACATACATACATACATACATACATATATATATATATATATATATATATATATATATATATATATATATATATATATATATATATATATAGTTTTAGGGAAAATAACCAATTTTCAAGAACTCATCTTATGATATTTACTTTACTTTATATTATACTCATTTATTGTGCTTTTAATTATTAATTTTTCTATATGTGATAGTGGATTTTCATCGATGAGTTCTTGAAAATTGGTTATTTTCCCTAAAACTATATATTTTATATATACTTTATCTATAAGGCACAATTTAATATTATTTTTTTATAAATTGATTTTAATTGAGTTTTTTACCTGTAATTTTGGATTTTGTCTCTAATATTATTATTATTATTATATATATATATATATATATATATATATATATATATATATATATATATATATATGTATATATATATATATATACATATTTCCCGTCTATCAAATTTACATGGGTGGGCTCAAAGTTTTGGGGATCAAAGAGGTGATAAAACCTATAGAATAATCTCTTGTAATACAACTATAACGATCTGGTCAAATATATATTCACCCTTTTCATCAATTGTCCATATAAAACAATGCATACATTAGTACATGTTTGAACGATTGCACGTTTAACTTCTATGAATCTAATGAAATGTCTTGGTGGAATTTGAAATCAGCGTTACAAAGTATACTTTCTATGTTTTATTTTTTAGAATTTATAGCAATCGGATTATACCTTGTCAAAATTTGAAAACAAAACTTAGAAAATAAATATTTATTGTTAATTAAATAGATGAATGATTAATGTATGTCTATATTATTTCTTCTGCTGTTTATTTGAACTGATATTACAAGTGTGATGTATCATTGATTATTCTTTTGCTAGCTTGGCGTCGGAACTTAAGATTAAAATACAAATTAAGCAATTAAAAATATCCTATACTTTGGCATATCATTAATTAATTTCTCCAAATTTCCAAAGTTATCAAATGAAAGTTTCGACAAAAATATCCACGGCAAATATAACCAAGATGCTTCTTGCTGAAATTGAGAAAAGTAATTATTGTCTAATCTTTCATAATTATCCCATTTTTCATAATTAACACGTAACAAACCAATGTTTTCAAAGTTACTGATATTTTAATTGAATACTTCCGATAAGATTTGGTTACTATCTTTAATAATTTAATTAACAACGTTTGTTTTTATTATAATTTTTTTTTAATTTTACTAACCGTAAAATCTCTAAAACTTCAGAATATCAAAACAATAAATAACTTGGCTTTTGTCTGAAAATTAATAACTTAATTTGCTTAAGAAAGAAAAAAAGAATGGTCGGTTTTTAAATTAACAAATATACTTTAACTCTAGAAATAAATCGACATACTTTTAAAATACCTTAGCACGCAATTTAACATCTACTTTCGTTTTCTTTGATGAAATATGATTTGTGTCCTGGAACGGTAAATTCCGCTGCGTTGTCAGTGTTTTTAAATTCGAGATTAATTACGATCGTAATATAATATCAGAAGCAATCTAGACACGACAATCCAGTCTTTATTTCAGCACTAGTGTACCCATTTTTTTAGATCGTTGCGTGTCCTGTGAGAAAAATCTTAGTGCTATTTCCATCATGTCGAGTAACAACCTAGAGGATCTTTCCTCAAACTCCAATTGTATTTCTTTTCTGAGGCCATACTGAGACTTTTAAAACTTCTAATTTTGTTTTGTGTGTCCCGGTCTCGTCAAAATATCCCTCTAAAAGGTACTCATATGTCCAGAATGTTATTACAACAACGCAGTATGATTCACTCTGCAAAAAGACTACCTGGTAGATTCGTTAGCACGCCGAGCAAAATGTTTAGTGGTGTTTCGTCTATCTTTCCGTTCTGAGTTCTAATTCCGCTGAAGTCTGCTTTACCTTTTATCTTATCGGAGTCGATAAAATAAGTACCAGCTGGAGACTAGCGTCGATATAATCGACTTACCCACTTCGCCGAACTTGCCGCCCTTGTGGCAAAATTTGAAGCCAATATGAAACGCACTGTTATTTTTTTCTTTTTTAATCCTATGGTAAGACTAAGTAGAATGGGTATTTAGAGTGATAAATAAACTGCCCATGGCCAAACAGTGGTTAATGTGATAGCAACATATTGATTTCATTTTCGACAACCTTGTTTCAAAATACTCAGCCACGTCTATATTAATGTAGGTCCCCACAGTAATTTGACATTAGAAATTCACCAATTTCCATATTTTATTATATTTCATGAATCAATGGCCAAATGTAATTGAGTTGTTGTCAGATTTAGAATGGTTTTCATAAAAGTGAAAAACTTTATATGGACGCGGTGGTTCTCTGGTTTTCAAATTCCCATTTATAGAACTACTACTGTCATCGAAATTCGTGTATGCCAACATATCAATAGAGAATGTTTAATTGTTTTGTTTGTGTGTGTATGAATATAGTGGGAGGAATGGGTAAATTATTTCGATTTACTTTGACATTCACTTTGTGTAGAAAGAGAACCGAGACATGAAATATCATGTTTATGTATAACATTTATAACTATATCTGAATGCACAAAACTGTACATGTGAATGCATTTGAAATTAGTGTTCCTTTTGAAGGCATTTCTTCTATATTTAGTGTATATATGTATGTGTACCTGGGTATTTGTATTCAGGAATATGTGTGTGTACTTGAATATTTCTGCATACGTCTCTACTTGTATGTTGAGTATCTCTGTATGCTTGTGTGTACTTGTTTGTCTTCGAGTTACCTGTTTCTACTTATGCACTCGTGTACTTATATCATAGTGTGTGCGTACCTGTATGTGGTGTATGTGTGTTTGCGCGTGTGTTTATGTATGCGTGCACATGTGTGTCTTTATCTGAATATTTGTTTATGCATTTTTATGTTTCTGTATGTATGCAAGGGTGTAGCAGCATATTTGTATTTGGATATATGTGTATTTGGATATATGCTTGTCTTTAAGTGTATGTGTATGTATTTTATGTGTTTAGCAATTTGGACAAACATTTTGCTTTGCATGTGTGGCATTAGCTATACATTTTAGGATGTGAAGAATTACAGTAAGAAGTCGGATGACAGGAAATATGAAAGAACCTGTTGTGAGCGGAAACAAAACATGCTCTTTAACCAAAAATAAAAATAAACATTTTAAAAACGCTCAAACATTTGGCCTTTTGCATCACTAAACAAACACTACGAAACCAACATAAAATAATATGCATATTTGAAAGAAAATTGCTTTCAGCTATGTGACATTCGTACAAATGTCAAGCGAAGAACATTGCGTAAGAAAAGATCATAAAACATCAAATTGTTGAATACTTGAAATACACTTGTGTGTGTATGTGTGTGTGTGTCTGTATATATATATATATATATATATATATATATATATATATATATATAAATATATACATAAATGTATGTATGTATATATATGTATGTATGTATGTATGTATATATATATATATATATATATATATATATATATATATATATATATATATATATATATATAATGTATGTATATATATATATATGAATATATATATATATATATATATATATATATATATATATATATATATATATATATATATATATATATATATACATACATACGTATATGCATGTATACACACATACATATATATTTATACATGAATACATATAGATGTGTGAATATTTGTGTGTCTATGTGTTTGTGTACGTGTGTGTGTGTGTGTGTGTGTGTGTGTGTGTGTGCACGTGCTAAGAATTTGGTGCAAAAGAATATACTTTTTTATACTCAAAAATATTTTAAAGTGAAAATTCGACGACTGAAACCGTTTCTTTCTTTGTATTATTTGTGAGATACGTGAGACAAGAAGGACCCAACATCTCTTTAATCTACACTCACTGCAATATGTTATCACGTCACTGCAACACAATGGAAGTTTATTTTACATATTTACCTTTCATTTTCGCTTATATTAAGTGAAATTCTGTGGAGGCGCAAAGGTTTAGCTGTTAGGGCAGCGGACTCGCTGTCGGAGGATCGCGGTTTCAATTCCATGACCGCGCGTTGTGTGTGTTTATTGAGCGAAAACACCTAAATCACAACGAGGCTCCGGCAGGGGGCTGATAATGACACCTGTTGTACTTTTTCGCCACAACTTTCTCTCACTCTTTCTGTTTCTTGAGTAACGGTGCGATGGACTGGCGTCCCGTCCAGCTGGTGGTGGGGGGGACATAAACGTCATAGAAACCGGGAAACCGGGCCCATGATCCTGGCTAGGCTTTATAAGGGCCGCATAAATAAAATAAAGGTGAAATTCTAGAATTTCAAACACATTTGGTACAGTGTGGAAGATATGGTCAAGAAGAAATTAAAAGAATAAAAACACAACGCATTTAATGTAAATAGGGGTGGGAGTGTTTATATTAGTGATCAACAAGTCAAAGCTAAAAATAAAAAATACTACAAAGAACCTAGTGTAAATGGAGGTGAGTGTTTATGGCATTAAATTGAACGGCTTAAGCGTTTGATGATTGGCTAGATTTCGTGGCTGCCTACACCCATTCACACGCACAGACAGACACTCAAAAACAAACATGTATACGTGTGCGCGCAAGCCTGTATACATTCACGCGTACATGCACCCACCGACACGAATGCACACACACATATACACATGCATGCATATCGACAGGCATCGGCCAACCTGTCAATAAGTACACACATTCACTAACCCACGTACGCACTCGCTCTACACTGCTTATGTACACATACACATCCCTATATATTTACACGCACACCGACCGCCCCTTACACACACGCATAGGTACAGTCGTGCGCGTGCACGTGCACGCATATACACATACATATACACGTGCCTATTGGCAGGATGACCGATGGCTGCCCGATATGTATATATATATATATATATATATATATATATATATATATGTATGTGTGTGTGTGTGTGTGTGTGTGTGTGTGTGTGTATGTCTCTGTACATCTGTGTAGGTGGGCGCATGTGTGTGTGAATGTATACAGGCGTGCGCGCATACGTATACACATGTATGTATGTGAGTGTCTGTCTGTGCGTGTGAGTAGGTGTAGAGAGCCACAAAGTCTAAAGACTGGAATCTGACCATGGTGTTGTGCTCTAGCTAAAAGCGTAACTTTTAAATTTAATTTTTTGGCAACGAATTGTTGACCACAAATATAAACACCCCACCCCTCTTTTAATTGTTTCAGTCATTTGACTGCGGACATGCTGGAGCACTGCCTTTAGTCGAGCAAATCGACCCCAGGACTTATTCTTTGTAAGCCTAGTACTTATTCTATCGGCCCCTTTTCCCGAACCGCTAGCTTACGGGGACGTAAACACACCAGCATCGGTTGTCAAGAGATGTTGGGGGGACAAACACAGACACACAAACATATACACACATACATATATATATATATATATATATACATATATATATATATATATATATATATATATATATATATATATATATATATAATAATTTTCCCAGAGGATGTAGCAACCGTTACCAATATAGCATAAGAACTTACCTTAGGAGATCATTAATTAGATAATTAATTGGATAAGTTTGGCACAGAAATGTTAACATAGAGTGGTGAATAAATCGATATATCGAATTTGAAGTCTCTGTCGCTTTTGAATATGAAAATTTAAAAGTTTAAAAACCTTATGATATATATATATATATATATATATATATATATATATATATATATATATATATATATATACATATACACATATATACGACGGGCTTCTTTCAGTTTCCGTCTACCAAATCCACTCACAAGGCTTTGGTCGGCCCGAGGCTATAGTAGAAGACACTTGCCGAAGGTGCCACGCAATGGGACTGAACCCGGAATTATGTGGTTCGTAAGCAAGCACTTCCCACACAGCCACTCCTCTGTTTTTACTTTTATTTTCTTCCTTATCACATCTTCCTCACTTTACCAAGTGTGTACCAACTGCTAGAATCCCACCAACAGCATATACATTAAAATGAAAATGAAATGTATAACTGAGTTCCACATAGTACTGAATATTTTAACGTAACAAACACTATTTAGGGCCAGGATGAATTTAAATGTATCACATTCTGATGATCACTTAGCAGACCAAACTTCGAAGTCACTTTCAATACTTTTTACAGAATAATCAATACAAAAATTATTGATTAATCCTTTATTTTTATATTAAATTGCTTTTACTATAAATTTACATAAAAACTGTGAGTGCGGGTGTGTGTACGCGTGCGTACGTGTGTATGTGTTTGTGTGTGTGAATGTGTGTGTGCGTGTGTATATCCGTGAGGTGGGGGTGGGCTTTTGCGTGCGTGCGTTTTAACATCTGGTGGTGCCTTCTGCTTTTGCATAAGTGCTGCTATACTTATGGAGATGCTGCCTGCTTATACATATAAGTTATCTTAATCCTATTTAGGATTAATATAAAGCATATACGCAGTTCCATTCCTGAAAAATGACATTTCCTTTGCTGAACTTTAGCAAGAGAAATGAAAATTATAGCATCACAACATCCAGATGTCATATGTATATTAGAGTAACAAACGTACATTTGTATATAACCCTAAGAAACTATAAACGTTTCACATCCCACATTTGAAAACGTGTATTGCTGAACATAGTAACTGAAACTCTGCTGCAATTTTGAACTCCCGAAGACATCGGAGATC
This sequence comes from Octopus bimaculoides, assembly GCF_046866305.1. Taxonomy (NCBI): domain Eukaryota; kingdom Metazoa; phylum Mollusca; class Cephalopoda; order Octopoda; family Octopodidae; genus Octopus; species Octopus bimaculoides. Next base: position 68,976,535 of record NC_142935.1, read on the forward strand.
ATTTATATTTGAAGTCATTGCGTACCTACAATATCCAATGTACCTTTTCCTCCATTTGATGAGCTACGATTTTAGAAAGAAATGATTACTCTTTCTAGCGGATGGAGGGACAACCATGAGGTTTCCTCGTTGTGTTGAAATCATTTAGTTACTTATCCTTCCCGCCATTGTTCAGTCCCACCAATGACTACTTTCACTGTCAAACTTCCAACGTCTGTAAAATAGGGAATAGTTATATACGGAGATTCATTTGAGTATTTTCTATCTTACCCTTCTCCAAAATGTGTCACCTTTTCACGTTATTATTCTTATTGGAAACCAATGAACTGGAACTACTAAACTTTCACTTGAATTCCTAGACTTTCAAAGCATTCTGACTGGGAAGCCTAATATTGTTCTTGCAACTGATAAATCGCAATTCCTTATTAAGATTTCGTTGTAATTTCTATCACTGTTCGACAAAGAGGCATAAAAGTATTTGCTTAGTCGATAGGAACCTGACAAATGATCTGAAAGTCTACAAATTCTTTGCTTTGTTTTTTTTTATGTGTCGTTTTATTATCTGAGCATGTGTGTTTGTATGTATACATGTAAATTTGTGTGAGAATATATGTGAATATATGTGTGAATATATGTTCGTGAATATATATGTGAGTGGACATATGTGTATCTGTGAGTGCGGGTGGGTGCAGGTGACCATGAAAATGTTCCCATAAGATAAGGAATTAGGCCAATACTCTTGTATTTTCTTTTGATACGCTTTCAATAATGATTTTCCCTTTAATAATTTCTGTGGTATAATAAAAGACGCTACTAAAAAGATGGTTTCGCTTTAATGCACAACTGTTATGAGTTGTTTTTATTCCACGCCATTGCAGTTCTATGTCTCTTTATTCCAATAACTTATTTCTGTTGAAATCACTTATGAATATCTTTGCATTTTTCGATTTGTTTTCTTCTTTTCGTGTCATACTTCTATCGACAAAGAACCAATACCGTTTTCGTTTTTACTTTCCCAAATGTTTATCCAAAATATCTTCAATAGATAACAAATGTCAAATGAAATTGAAGCTATGACCGACCATAAAAATATAAGTTGAGAACGACTGTAATGACGACAATAAAAACGTTGTGTCTTTTCATTTATATGTTGGCGATGTGCTCTGTTGTCGGATTTTCTCTATTCAGTAATTTGTATTGCCAAGAATTCAGTGTATTCTATTGCTCATTGGTTAATATATTTATAAATAGCGTATCTGTCTTTCAATAGGATATCTATATTTTCTATTGCCTACTTTTATCTTCTCTCCGCACTATCTATCTATCTATCTATCTATCTATCTATCTATCTATCTATCTATCTATCTTTCAAATTATGTATATTTATATAAAGTATGAGCGTGCATCTGTATACATACACACACACACGCACCCACACACACACGCACACACACACACATACATATATGCAGTGGCCTTCATTGTATATCCTTACTTTAAGATAATTTTTCTCCATCTTTCCTAATTGCTTTCTTTTTCTCCTAACCTGTGTCACTCACGCACACGCACACTCTCTTACTCTCACACACACACTCTCTCTCCCTATCTCTCTCTCCCCCTCTCTCTCTCCCCCTCTCTCTCCCCCTCTCTCTCTCTCCCCCTCTCTCCCCCCTCTCTCTCTCCCCCCCCCCTCTCTCTCTTTCCCTCTCTCTCTCTCTTTCCCCCTCTCTCTCTCTCTCCCTCTCTCTCAACTCACCTCTATCTTCCTAATATATGATGTGAATATTGAAAAATCATTCCACCTATATTACAAAGGCTCGATGATCGAATATAGGCGAAATGTTTTCACTAGTACAATTAATGTTAAGTCGTCGAAATTGGCAGAAGCAGCGTCTGAAAAATATCTCTCTGCATTTCTTCTTGTTCTTTCCCATCTAATTTCAAATCTCACCCAGATCAACTTCGCCTTGTGTTCTTTTGGGGTCGTTAAAATAAAGCAGCAATCCAGTACCGGGTGCGATAATATCAACTAACGCACCAAACTTACTGAACTTCTGTCTCGATTAGAAACAATCATTCCCATTAATATTGGTAGCTTTTAATTGAATTCTGTTCAATGAATTGTAAGAGAAGTGTTGAAGTATTTATGTTATATTCATTGATCAGTTTCCATAAATTATCAATCAGTATTTTGTTCAAATTTTTCGAGGGATGTGTTAGCAATACGTCTCAGACAAAACGAAGTTACGACAATTTATGTTGAGTTGGTTAACAACATGTGTCAGTTAAAAGTAAGTTACAACGTAATTTGCAATGAATGCAGGAGCAATAGGTTTTAACTGGAACTTATGACATGATGTAAAATGATTATGGTAGTAGATGAGTATAAGGAAGTTTCATTGACTTTTTAATTCATTCCATTTATTTTATGTCACATTGTTGATAAGTACATGTGTACCACTACATCTCGTTATATCATTTATAAAAATCAGAGATTTTGCCATGTATACACTCATCACACTTGGAATAATACTCTTTTACTCTTTTACTCTTTTACTTGTTTCAGTCCTTCGACTGTGGCCATGCTGGAGCACCGCCTTTAGTCGAGCAAATCGACCCCAGGGCTTATTCTTTGGAAGCCTAGTACTTATTCTTTCGGTCTCTTTTGCCGAACCGCTATGTTACGGGGACGTAAACACACCAGCATCGGTTGTCAAGCGATGTTCGGGGGACAAACACAGACATACAAACACATACACACATACATATATATATATACATATATACGACAGGCTTCTTTCAGTTTCCGTCTACCAAATCCACTCACAAGGCATTGGTCGGCCCGAGGCTATAGTAGAAGGCACTTGCCCAAGATGCCACGCAGTGGGACTGAACCCGGGACCATGTGGTTTGTAAGCAAGCTACTTACCACACAGCCACTCCTACGCCTATATGGTCAAATATTATTCAAGTCACACCTACAATCAATATCAAAATGCAGACTCATATTGGTACAAATCTAGATGACCCTAATGACCCTAACGATGGCGAATATGTAAATCAGAAACCTATACGTTTGATTAACCTGTGTAACACGATTTTTGTTCTAGGGTAGCGATTGCTATTTCTTATTTGCTTACTCCTAGAAAGTATGAAAAATAGCTAATATTTCCTTCAAAATTTGCTTTTGTTACATTTATTCAATCCCAAAGAATCCCTCTCAATACATGACTATGATGCTCCTCCACTACTCAAACTCATGATGAGAGATGCACATATTGTCAGCCACTTAGGGACATGCTCATGTGATTAAGGTCAAGCAACTGGTATCAGATCTGTACTATTGAGCAGAATATTTGCAATAACAATATTTCTGCTTCATCACCTCAATGCTGAATCAGTCTGAAATATAATGTAATACAGGTCACTTTCAAGACAATAATATCTGGGTCTGAAAAGCAAAGCTTGAAGGGAATAAGTCATTTCCTTTGATTTCTAGATAGAGGCAAATATGAAATAACACTTACTGACCAAAGACAAAAAAAAAGTTACACAGTGTTATAGCTCTCCTCGAACAAGACAGACCAGGTGCTAAAAGCAAAGGTAAAATATGATCTTTCCTGTTAATCAGCTGCATTTGCAATTACTCGAGATGACGTAAATGAGATTACTGGGCATTTTAATCTATGCAGAATCAGACGTAAGCTCCTGTTTGTGTGAACTGTGCATCGCTTTCTTCGTTCACAGCCAAATCCAGATTCACTCCATTTCAATATTTTTTGGGTAGCTTAAAGCAAAGAGACAGCCTACAACTTGTGAATATTGAACATTCTGTTTTATTATAAGTTAATGCACTTTTTATTATAGTTATTTCAGTTGTTATAAATATATTTAAAGCTTGACACATCAAAAAGCTATAATCATGCGATGAAAAAAAAGAAACAATTTAATTTTTTTGGCAGATACAAAACACAACTTCAAACATGCTTTTATAGTATTGTGGCTTCATCAGCTAAACACAGGCCTCACTTTACATGTAAAATTATCAAATATATATACAATTTTACACACTTGTTGGCACAGAAATTTAGAATTGATTGCAGAATTCATAAGTCCTTCGACTGTTCAATCAGTATCTAATGCCATTTCGTTACCCAAACATGCATTATGAAATGAGAATCCCAGACAGTATCAAAATCATATTCTAACATATATTCTCTCCTTTAAATTTATATATATATATATATATAATTATTGTAATTATAGAGAATGTTATGCAGAAGTTGTTTAATTATTTATTTTGAATACTTAAGCAATTTGAGACAAGAATTACAGGAGAGAGTGTTTAAAATTATTGCAGGAAACAATTATCATGACAATGTGTCGAATTTGTGTATTAATGATTTAGCATAGAGGCAAAGAGTTTAAAATCTGTCAGCATTAAATCAGACACAGATTGTATTGAACAGAACATATTATAGTTGATAGCAAATAAATTGGTGATTAAATTACACCATATAATGTTTATTAAATTGTTGTTCCAATAGATAATTTACGAATTGATTTTGTACAGATTTACATGAAATTTAACTCACACATTCCACTAGTTAGTGAACGACCCCCTATACGGTTATTCTACCTCCAGTAACTAACAGCCAGACACCCATCATGTCAAACCCTAATGTCTTACAATGTGAAAGAAAATAACATATGCTGTACATTATTTACATTTGACAGATATTTGTCTTCATCTTGTTTGTTGTTAACACAACGTTTCGGCTAATATACCCTCTAGCTTTCATCAGGTGGCTTGGGGGAAATTTCGAACCTGGGTTCCCTTTCGTAAGGTATTTTTCGATATTATTATTATTATTATTATTATTATTATTATTATTATTATTATTATTATTATTATTATTATTATCATCGTCATCATCATCATCATTATTATTATTATTATTATTATTATTATTATTATTATTATTATTATCGGACTCGGAATCTTGGGGTCAGTAGCCCGCGCTCTTAACCCCAAGATTTCGAGTTCGATTCCAGGCAGTGACCCATATGAGTTATTTCTTTACTACCCACAAGGGGCTACACACAGAGGGGACAAACAAAGACAAACCAACGGATTAAGTCGATTATATCGACCCCAATGTGTAACTGGTACTTATTTAATCGACCCCGAAAGGATGAAAGGCAAAGTCGACCTCGGCGGAATTTGAACTCAGAACGTAGCGGCAGACGAAATACCGCTAAACATTTCGCCCGGCGTGCTAAAGTTTCTGCCAGCTCGCCGCCATATGAGTGAACCAGTGTGCATGTCAGTGTGTGTGTGAGTGTGAGTGTGAGTGTGAGTGTGAGTGGGTGTGTCAATGTCAGTGCGTGTGCATTATTTCACTTAATTTCTTCTAATATCGTTTGCCACATACGTATAGTATTTGGATAATCTATCAAATCTATCGAGGTTGATATTGTCCTTCATCCTTTCGGAGTCGATAAAATAAGTAACAGTTGAATACTGGGGCTCGATGTAATCGACTTACCCGCTCCTCCGAAACTGTTGGCGTTGTGCCAAAATTTGAAATCATTATTTGGATAATCTTATGCATGTCTCTGACGTGACGCTGACAATAAACAGCAATAGTATTTATTAATTTTCACAAAGATAAAATAAAAATTCTGTATTTATTAATTTCAAAAGGCGAATACTTATTTTTTTCTATTTTCTTTAGGTAAACAGCTTTGTTGGAGCATTCCACGACGCGGTGATACTTTATGCTAAAGCTTTAAACGAAACTTTGGAAGCCAATGGATCGATCAGTGACGGAAAGGCTATTACAGAGCGCATGTGGAATCGAACATTCGAAGGTAAATAAGACTTACACTATATCTCAAATTGTGTTTAATTGTTAGTGTTAGTGTCATTGTTCTTGTCGTTGTCGTTGCTGTTGTTCCAGGTCAGCTTTGGTCAACGGGAATGATAGTTAAAACAGCACTCCTCAAGAAGACCGAATCTTTTATACACATCATTTCACTTGAACCAAATTAGCTGATATGTCACTTTTAAAGACAACATAGTGTGTCAAGAAAGAATTCGTTACTATTTATTAAATTACGACCGACCATGTAGAAATGTTCATCTAAGCTTGATGTACATAACTGATTCTTTTAATTCAAGCCAATCTAATAAAAGGCGTTTGTAGATTTTCAAGAGAAAGAAATTTGTACGGTTCATTATTTCATTGAGAACTGGTATCATATAAACTGATACCATATAAAGTTTTAACCAATATTGTATAAGAAACTTTTTTTAATTTCCTGAAGTCAAACATTTGGTAGGACTTATATAAGTGTTTCAAAACGTTATTTCCAAGCATCCTTAATACATAAACTGTAGTTGGTAATTAATTCTAAACCATTTTTCTGGATTATCGTATTTTGGAATCGTACTATTTAGTTGCTTTTTAACAGTGGAGTAGATTGAAATCTTCAAATTTACGTCATCATGCCGATTGCCTTTGCTGAATCTCATTGTCCTCGTATTTTCACATTTGGATAAATCAATAAAAGCTACAAAGAATAATACAGGCATCCAGAAAATCTGATGCCATACACGCAATAGTCAGTAATTGGGGAAAATGTTGTGGTTGTCATAACTCCTAAAAATACAAGACAAACTTAGGGGTTGCTGTTTTGTAAGAAGCTTGCTTCCCAACTACATGGCTCCGGGTTCAGCCCCACCACCCACCCTACGTGGCATCTTTCGCAGGTGTCTTCTACTATAGCCTCGGGCCGACCAAAGCCTTCTGAGTGGATTTAGTTGACAGAAACTCAAAGAAGCTCGTTATATATATGTATATATATGTCAATGTGCGTCTGTTTTTTGTCTGCATTTGTACCTACCACCACCAACAACAACAACAACAACAACCGGAGCTGATATGTTTATGTCAGCTTAGCGGTTCGGCAAAAGGAACCGATAGAATAAATACCAGACTTTAACAAAAAAATAAGTATTGGGACCAATAGATTCGACGAAGATTTCTTCAAGGCGGTGCCCCGCAGTCTGATGACTGAGACAAGTTAGAAAAAATTATTCTAGCCGCGCCAAAGATGTCTGGTGCTCATTTTAGGTCAGTTGATTTGATTTATATTTATAGTTCGTATTTGCCGTACGTACTCTCTGTTCCGTTCTTCTCTAATTGGCTTGTATTGTCTAACAGAGTCAGAGTTTAATGAATTCAAAGAGGAGAATGTATCAGTCCATGACCGCAGAACAGAGACAACACAGATATACAAACTGTATAATCGGGTGAGAGTGATAGAAGTATCAGCAGTAAGATATTTGCAACATTGACAAGGGATGGGCGTGACTATGTAGTTTGGATAAAATATGCGTTCTTTTTGACTTTGGACGCATCTGTTTTTCTGTAATTTTGTCGTCGGTGTGTGTCATTTGTCCCCATATGAGGCCATGTGAGTTGACTTGCATAATTTACAATGAATGATTTTATATGAAGATTTTCGTTTGAGGTCTTCGAGTGACTCTTCGCGGCTTAGTGAGAAATCAATAATACAAAAATGTTGAAATCTCACCACTCACAAACCGCCATTCAATACTAGAACTTACACAACTGAATATTATCTCCATCCTTACATCTACTTAAAATATTTATTTACCATTGAAAGAATGTTTACTTTTTTTTCTTTTTAGCTGTTATCTTTTTTTATAGTTGATGCAAAAATTCTATATTTTAGAGACGAGGAAAATAGAGATTAGATTTGTGTTAACTTTTTGAAAATCAATACAATCGTACGTGTAATGAAATCACTTACTTCCAGAATTGAAACTACGACTCAGTCTAGAACTGCTGGTAATTTACATCTTACGCCCACGTTAATCTTGCTATTTGTCACTCGTAAGACATAAAAAATTAGTCATGAATCTCATCATTTTCCTATCCACGTCACATTGAACGAGGTAGTAAAAATGTTAACGACAGACCACAGTTTTTTTCAGTCTTATTTCACATCCACGCGCACACACACAAATGCACATGCACACACACTCACACACATACGTACACATACACACACATGCACACAGACACATAAAAAACATATATCCATGTACATAATGCATAGAGACAAAATTAAAGTTATTCCACACACTGCAATATCGTGTTTGTTTCAGTTTGAATTCGATATAGACACCTCCATTCACACTTTATCTAGCTATTAATTACTAATATCTCATAGTGGAGGTGCAATGGCGCAGTGGTTAGGGCAGTTGACTCGCGGTCATAGGATCGCGGTTTCGATTTCCAGACCGGGCGTTGGGAGTGTTTATTGAGCGAAAAACACCTAAAAGCTCCACGAGGCTCCGGCAGGGGATTGTGGCGAACCCTGCTGTACTCTTCCACCACAACATTTTCTCACTCTTACTTCCTGTTTCTGTTGTGCCTGGTATTCAAAGGGTCAGCCTTGTCACACTGTGCCACGCTGAATATCCCCGAGAACTACATTAAGGGTACACGTGTCTGTGGTGTGTTCAGCCACTTGCGCGTTAATTTCACGAGCAGGCTGTTCTGTTGATCGGATCAACTGGAACCCTCGACGTCGTAAGCGACGGAGTGCCAACAACAACAACAACAATATCTAATTGTGAAGGCAGTGAGGACGTTGCACTCACAAGACCGCAAGATCGCAGTTTCGAATCCCGGACAGAAATGTACATCGTGTGATTAAACAAAAATTTCATTTTACTTCACTCTGAGATCACTTCGACATCTGACGCATGGTACACTGTGCACTTGCGCAAGCAATGTCTATCTTATGAAGAGAGTGAGCCTGTATACAGCACAAACATATGATCACTGTAAACACTGCCGTCTACGAAAAGAGAGATCATGAATATCAAATAGATCAGAAGAAAAGGAAATAATAAATGTGACTTTCAGGAATTTTTCCTTTGCAAAAGTTGTATAGATGAAGTATAATATATTCAAAAAGAGATCTTATATCTTCTAGTCTCCGAGTGTTTTGAAAATGAAATCGGTCTTGTTTTCAACTTGAATGCGATATTCAAGTTATTGTTGCTTATATTGTGATATTCAAGTTATTGTTATTTATAATGTGATATTCAAGTTATTATTGTTCATAATGTGATATTCAAGTTATTGTTGTTTATTCCTAAGTCAGCCGATGTCTGACAGATCTATAACCACATCACGTCCCAATTGTGGACATGATGCCTGATATTTTAGATTTAATAAATGTCAGGTTTTCTACTCCTTCGAGCTTTAAGACGGAGTTTGTTGCTCTAACAGGTCAACCGCTGTCATTGAGGCCCGTTCATTTGGGTTGTAAAGACAGGGCATCGTTGTAGTTGATGTTTCTGTTGAGGATATTCCTTTGATCACACATACATTCTCATATACACAACAGACAGACTATATGAGCGCATGTGTATGTATGTGTGCATGTATATATTAGTACATATATGTGCGTGTGTTTATCTCTATCAAAATATCTCTATCTAACTCAATCTGTCTGTCTGTCTATCCAGTTATTTGTGTGTGTGTGTGTGTGTATTTGTGTGTGTGTGTGTGTGTTTACTTGTACATATAGCTCACTAAACACTTCAACGAACAACACATCAACATATTATTAATGTTTCCAGGTTGGTCTGACCTTAGCTGAACTTAATCATATTGTCATCATTATTTTTCTTTTTGCCTCATCATTCAGAGTTTAATATGTTAGTGCATAATTAAATGGTCATCACAAACTTACTGACAAAAGTAGATTCTGCGATCCGGTTTCCAATCTTCGTTAAAGACAGCTTTCTTCTTAAATAATGAACTACTGCTGACAGCATTTGATACATTTTAGTTTTAGTTATTAATTTTTATACATGTATGCAACTTCTTTGCCAATACAGATTAGTTATCTTCTACTCTGGTATCACAAACCTATATTATGACTTGAAGGACATTAGAAATGTATGCAGTTTAGGTCATCCTACAGTCATTGGCATTATAAATCAAGTGGAAGTTGAAAACTTCAGGAGTTTAGTACATGC
>NC_142935.1:68991624-68994124 GCF_046866305.1 Octopus bimaculoides
GGGAAGCGGGTAAGTCGATTACATCCCCTCTAGTATTCAACTGGTACTAACTTTATCGACGACATAAAACCGGGAGGCAGTTGTAAAGAGGGAGAAATGCCGCTAAGCATCTTGCCTGCTCACCACCTTAACAACACTACTACTACTACTACTACTACTACTACTACTACTACTACTACTACTACTACTACTACTATTATCATTATTATTATTATTTTAATTTTTATTATTATCATTATTGTTATTATTGTTATTATTATTATTATTATTATTATTATTATTATTATTATTCCAAATCCGTCACTCATCCGTTTGAAAAAAACATGTTTACATAGAAGCTCTGCGCTTCCTGTCTTTGCAAAGTTTGTTCCCTGAGTACACAAACCATTACATATATCATTTTTTTGTTTTTTATTTTATTTCTATACGTATTTCATCAAAAGCCACACCTCTACAGAAAAGAAAACGTGCAAAATATAAGCGGGTGGGTCTGTCAGAATATCACACACACACACACACACACACACACACCACACACACACACACACACACACACACACACACACAAAAGCTATTAGTATCTTCTTTTTTTTTTGTTCTATTGCTATTGATGTTGCCCTTTTTTAGATAACTCTTCTCCAGAATGATGAGAATGAAAAACATTAATCTTATGCTTTAACATCACTCATATTCATTCCAAGCTTCCAGGTTTGAGAGTAAAAATATTAATGGAAAATTATCGAAAGCTTCATAACTGTCCAGCACTTTGATCAGATTACATCCGTCAAATGATTATGTTGTCCTTATAGTTTATGGAACATAGGTCAGAGGCGTAGCACATTATTATGTCACAATGTTCTCGAAATAAAAGTACTGAATTTTAGAAAGCAATCCACCCAACTTAAGCGAATCAAAACAAATTAGCAACTAAGAAGTCCGACAGCTTACTATAAATAGTAGCTAGATTCAACCTCAAATCACAAGTTCCTATGTTTATTTAAAATATGTAGCTTTTTTACAACATCGGCCTTTATATATATATGTATGTCTCTACGTATGTATGCATATATATATATATGCATATATATATATATATATGCATATATATATACATACACACACACACACACACAGACACACATATATATATATATATATATATATATATATATACGTACATTTATATATATATATGTTGGCACTCCGTCGCTTACGACATCGAGGGTTCCAGTTGATCTGATCAACGGAACAACCTGCTCGGGAGATTAACGTGCAAGTGGCTGAGCACTCCACAGACACGTGTAACCTTAACGTAGTTCTCACGGATATTCAGCGTGACACAATGTGACAAGGCTGACCCTTTGAATTACAGGCACAACAGAAACAGGAAGTAAGAGTGAGAGAAAGTTGTGTACGTATATATATATATGTATATACATTTATATATACGTGCATATATATGTACAGGTTGTTTATCATCATTTCAGTCTGCGGAGAAATGGCTAAAAGTTGCCCTGTTTATAATTATGCCATAAATTATGAGCCACTAATAGTCTCTTGCATAGGGAGCGCATGTATAACACGCCTTGTGCCTCTGAGCCACATGCACATGTATCCAATTTACAAAACAGGACGCCAGTACAAAAGAAATCTCGAGGACTACACGAGAAGTTAAAAGTAAAAAGCGGAAGGGTAATCAAAAACTTAAAAAGAAAAGAAAATAAGAAAATAAGATTTATGACCCCTTCGACTGTTAAAACATATTTAAGCTAGTTGCAGAATACATCAACGGAGAGGGATCCAAAATCTGCGATTTAGCTGCTTAATTCGGAGGTGTTATCTGCCGGTTCGCCCCCCACAAAAAAAAAAAAAACAATTTGCCTATATGTTTGCATTTGCTGAAATTGTCTGATCTGGAATACAATAGCGTGGTGAAAGTTCTTGGATCCAGAAAGGATGTTTGCTCTTTCAGCAACACATTATATTCATTTCTAAGATCCATTAACATATGGCATGCATCTCTCTACAATTTTCCAGTTGAGTGAATGCGATATGCAATTGGCCTTCAAACCCTATACATTGGTTGTCAGCTTACTGGCTTTACTTTTCTCGATGCGCTGGAAAGAAGATAAATGGTTTGCGTAACGCCTTTTGAAATCGCCCACGCATAACTTGATGTAATTTCTTTTCCCCGGTTAGATTATCTTGAAACGTTGTTGTGACTTCTGTTTCATATGCGTCGGAGTTCATCGTACGAGCCTGGTCAAGTGGGCGAGCTTCAGCATGTAGACAGTTACAACTGCGAATAAATCTTGCTGATGGTCACGAGTGATAATGTTCCTCATATTGCAACAGCAACTGGATATTTTAATCGAGAGTCAGATAAAAGTCTCTTTGTATTTGTGGTTTACTGGGAAATATTAATAAAAAGGAGATGGAATTTTTTTTAATTCAGAGAGAGAACGGGAGCGAACCACATTATTTTGCAAGGTCTAATTTT
>NC_142935.1:68996624-69009124 GCF_046866305.1 Octopus bimaculoides
TCCGGCTAACTAGATGTCGAAGCAGGACTTTAACTTGTGTTTTACTTGATCTTTGGAATTACAGTAACTGTAGGTGTGCATAAATATTTTCTATTTCTGAATATAAAACCAGCCTTTGAGATGTAGTCTTGGCTGTTTTAAGGATATGTATCCGTCAAGAGAGATTCTGTAATAGTGAGCTAAATTATATGGATCGCTTAGATTCTAATAATGTGCTGCTCGTGTTAAAGGGATCTGAGGTATAATGATATCGCCTTAATAATTACATTGGTAGTACCAGTTGACTCGGATGATTTCACAAACTATACCGACCCTTGCTTGCGTGAACGAAAGAGTTAATATTCTTTAGGATGTGGTGTTTACAACTTCTATCACGTTATTTATGCTGGAAGTGATACTAATACGTAGTATTCAGGGATAATGGACATGGCTTTCTAGAAAACTAGGCATGGTGGTCTATTTTTTTAATATAGATTGGGATAAACCCACGGAGTGTATGGAAGAGAGGGGAAGAATGAGAGAGGGACGGAGAGGGAGAGAGAGAGGAAGAGAGAGAGAAAGAGGAAGAGAGAGAGAGAGAGAGAGAGAGAGAGAGGAAGAGAGAGAGAATGATTGGAGAGTTTGGTGAATAAAAGAACTAACTTTAGGGAGAACGATTTAAAAATTGGTTTAGAATTTAGTTTCTTTTCTTCCTTTGTTTTAGACTGCTTATGTTGAGGTGAGTGGTAGAGATGAGAATCAGAGTTTGAGACGAGTTCTGTTGCTTTCGTGAAGTTTAATATGCTTGTGTTGCAGAAGATGATAGATAGTAATTCATTTGGTAATGCGGTAACTGAGTATTCCTACTGGTTTTCCATCGCATATTTAGTTTTATGTTAGTTCTATGTAATACATAGAATATTTTAGAAAGATATTTTTGTATCTATTTTCCTTTTGTGGTTATGTTTATTTTTCATTTGTAATATCAAATGATTGTATTTGCTGAGTGTTATTCAGCTTATCTGTTTACAATTGAGACCATAATTTCATATATACACATATACAATATATACATGAAATTATAAGGTTCCACTTTTGTATCTAGCCTCACGCGTATTTTCATGTATAAATTCCTGCGTAAATAGCAGCCCGAAAAACATATAGCCTATGTATATATACATATATCTGTTTGCTTAAGCATTTTAGCTTTTTTTTTCCTTTCTTTTTCGCTTGTTTTGCTTTGTTGTTGTTGCATGTATTCTTGCGTAGTTTTCTTTAAGTGCACGTGTATAAAACAAAACAACCACAGAGAATGTTAATTCACATTAAACGTAGCCGCGCTTCACCACCACCAGCATTGTACATAATCCCTCTCTGCCTAAAAAAAAAAACATCTTTATTTCTTGAACAGCATTATTTTTAAATTGGAAATCGTAAAGAACAATTTCTATTATTCTTACATTGGATAGATATCGATCGACCATTTTTGTTGGAAACAACAACAGCGATAATAATAATAATAATAATATTAATAATAATAATAATAATAATAATAATAATAATAATTATTATTATTATTATTATTATTATTATTATTATTATTATTATTATTATTATTATTATTATTATTATTATTATTATTATTATTTTCATCATCATCATCATCATCATTATTATTATTATTATTATTATTATTATCATTATTATCATCATCATTATTATTATTAATCTTGTTATTGTTGCTGTTGTCATTGTTGCTATTGTTGGTGATGTTATTACTTTCTGCTTTACACACCATTATCTGTCTTGGTATTATTGTATCATAGGAGAACCTTTTTTCTTTCTTTTCCTGTTGAATTTATTTTTCGACCAAATAATAATTTTCCTTATCAAAATTATTTGTATATGTGTGTGTGTGGGGTGGGTACACGAACGTGTAACTGTTTTTATGCTGTGTATTATCTTTGATATTGGAAACTTCTGAATATTGCCAGTACCAATGTAGAAATATTTTAGATATATTTCACAGTATTTCTTTAGTATAATTATCTGATGCAATCCACCAACAATAATTTAGTTCAAAATGCTGCTCTCAACATATTCAGAATGGAGTTACGAGATACGGTAGAAAACCGGGCTTTATATCTTGAGATGCTTATTTACGTCACTTTACAGTCAGGATTCGTATTTCGGTAACAGGTTCAACCCTTGTTTTCATTATTTTAGAGTTAATTGACAATACCATCCCTACTCCAACATGTTTCTTATATCAAAAATCTATTAATATTATATAATATTAAGGCAACGAGCGGTCAGTATCATTAATGTGCCGGATAAAATCCTTAGCGACATTTCGTCCGTTTTTACGCTGAGTTCAAATTTCACCGTGGTCGATTTACCATTTCATCGTTAGGGGGTCAATGAAATAAGTACCAGCTGAGAACTGGGGTCGATGTAATTGATTATCCCCCTCACTTAAAATTGCTGGCCTTGTGTCAAAATTTGAAACCAATATTATAATATATTTCTCGAACTGTCTATCGGCAGCTAAATCCATTGTGAAGATCGTTTCAATGTCTTACTTTGGCTAGGAAGGACAGTGTTTATCAGTTTGGTGGCCTTAGCGAAATAACTTGTATGGTAGACCAGGTTGAAAGAGATTTCAGAAACTTTTCTCTTTAGCCAAGCCAACATCAGCTTTTTCAAGTTTTCGTTGAAAAGAAAATTGAGTTTGTAGATGAAAGTGCTGCGTTCTAGGAAGTTTGTTGAAAGGTGGGTTAACATGTAGATTGAGTGGACAATGAGATGATCACATTTTCCCTAGTCAACTGTGCTTTTGTGGGTTTTCCACGAGCAGCTTTTAGTAGTGTCCCCTTTTTTGGGCATTTTTTTTTCTTGTTTAGATTTTTGCTTCTTTGTTTTTGTTAATTATACTGTTTCCGTTCCCTCGTGTTTTCGTGTGAATTCTTACATTATATTTGTTATTGGCTGAATCCGTATTCCTTCTGTCTCTTTACGTTTTGAGTTCAAATATCACCGGGATCGACTTTGCCTTACCTCATTTCGAGGTCGATAGAATAAAATGCCAGTCAAGTACCAAAGTCGTTCTAATCGCCTTGCCACCATTCCCTCACAATTAGTGGTCTTGTTCAAATATTAGAAAGAATTTTGTTTTTCTGCTGTTGTGTTGGTAAGACTTGATACGATTATATAATTATGAAAGACGTACGTTCAATAGTAGAATGTAAGTTAAACAAATAATTTTCTTATAGAATGCCAGCAATCGTAGCCAAGAGTATAGCAACTATAAATCCACTCAAGACAGGAAGAATTCCTCGTGGATATATTGGAGAAACATTAATTTGTATGACATATCCGATAGCTATAGCAGCTAATGTAAATGTCTATTTTAATGATACTAATATTTGCAAGTCAATTTTAACCGTCCCCGACATCTTACATTGGTATTGTAATACCTGTCACATTCATGTCATTCTCTAATTGATACCACACATGGTTATTACTTGAATGTGTACAGGAATTCTTGGTATCTTGCTAACAGACCCTGCAGAAATTGTAGGCTAATTATAAAGAATACATAGAAACCCAAATTGAAAATCATAATCCTCTTGATTCATAAAACCTGCGGTAGTATACTTGTGCACATATAAGTTATGATGTAAATTAGAGAGTGTTTCGCCGTATGGTTTCTTTGACTATTTCAAAATGGTGAATGATAAATATATTTGCGTAGACCATTGTTCACAAATATGTGTCCCTCCAATGATGCTAAGTCTACATGCCAGAGAGAGAGGGAGAGAGAGAGAGACAGAAACAGAGATAGACAGACAGAAAGAGACAGAGAGAGAAAGGGAGGGAGGTAGGGAGAAAGAGAGAGGGTTTTAAACCAATTCGAAAGTAAATAGTTTTTATAAATCTCCCAATTCCTTTTAGGTCCGTAAAATCTTGTCCATTCATTTGCCGTGATGTATGTCGTTAAGTGAGATAAGCATTTCAAAAATTATACTGAGGTACAATCAACATTTCGAAGTTGTCGTATTCCCGAAAGTCAGCCCTGATTAAACATATTCCATCAATGGCTGTTTTGTCTTGTTAGTGATTGTCAGAAATACATAATCTCTAAGTTATTCATCATTTAACAAAACAGAGTGTGATTTGTGGTATAATTTGGCTACGTTTTCTATCACGTTTATGTTCTCTTGCTAATTCTTTCAAAATGTTGTTCATGTTACTCTTTTACTCTTTTACCTATTTCAGTCATTTGACTGTAGCCATGCTGGAGCACTGCCTTTTAGTCGAGCAAATCGACCCCAGGACTTATTCTATCGGTCTCTTATGCTGAACCGCTAAGTTACGGGGACGTAAACACACCAGCATCAGTTGTCAAGCGATGTTGGGGGGAAAACACAGACACACACACACAGACACACACACACACACACACACACACACACACATATATATATATATATATATATATATATATATATACATATATACGACAGGCTTCTTTCAGTTTCCGTCTACCAAATCCACTCACAAGGCTGCTTTGGTCGGCCCAAGACTATAGTAGAGGACACTTCCCAAGGTGCCACGCAGTGGGACTGAACCCGGAACCATGAGGTTGGTAAGCAAGCTACTTACCACACAGCCACTCCTACGCCTATGTTGTGAATATTTTGTTCGAATATTAAAATGTATTCGACTTTGACGGAATATACTTCGTATATCCTTCAAAATAGATAAAAGAACCATTTATGTATGGTGGACAACACAATAGTTTTCTCTAGAATACACATCAACACATTAGTAGTCTTCTGTTTAATTCAGTAATAATACGCATGCACAAGGTGTGTGAGGGAGTATCAGAATCGTTTATTATCAGACACGATTCCTAGCAGCATTAAATTAGAGCTCTTTATGCCCCTAGTTTAGATTCGCCCAAGTCAGTTTTAATTTTCATTCTTCTGTGATTGTTAAAATTAAGATATCATCCATGCACTAGATCAATTTCATAGACTCGATCACCATCCTTTGTTTCCATGTTGGAAATCGATATTTAAACATGTAAGTGTATATCGATCTGAGTACATATTGTGAGTGTGACGACATTAATATCGTGATAAAATCTAAGATAAGAAATGAAGAATGATGGAATCCGCCAATTATAATTGAACCTGTTTTGTAAAATAAAGTTTGTTGCGGTGAGCAAGGATGGAGAGCTGAACAAAAGATATCGCGCCCTTCACTGACGACATGTTTTTCTATCGGTTTTCATGTTGATTTTCCTATACCAAGGAAGGAGGGTATATGTGACAACTATTTATTGATATCTGTTTAATTGCTGATACCTCTTCTACAAACTTACGTTTAGAGAGATAAGAGTGTAGTGAGCTATTTTTGCTATTGTCGTTGTTTTTACTTTTGTTGTTTAACCATAGGTCGACCGTATGTAAGTAGACTTATGTTTAAAACAGTGAATACATAATTTTGTGCTCAACTATGCTGTATGGATACTAATCTAATTGTAGAGTATGCTCTTCTGTTTTAGTAAAATGTCATAATGTGTTATGAAAGAAATATAACTAATTTCTATTAGCTCGAGTTATATTGTAAGGGTTTCTTTATTGGCTCGTTGTTGTTAGTGATGTTAAGAGTCTCGAGTTGAGAGAAATGAAGAAGCTTGTGACATGGTATACACGATTTTCTTTCATGTACTTGCTTCTCATCCTTCAGAGTTCGACTAATCGCCAATAAATAACATTAACCATGTAGCTGACAGTGATTACCTCTGAGTAGGGGACTCACATTATGTAATAAAGAGCGCTAAAAATATCAAGATTATTGATGCTATTACTTGAAGAAACTTTCTCTTCTGGTGTTCAGAATTTTAAAACAAAGTTTAAGTGGAAATCTAGAGGCTAAAATAAGTATATTTGACCTAAGAAACGATAAAGGTTCGATATGCAGAGGCTCTTTATCAAGGCAAAGAAATGAGATCTCAGCGCAATATATTTGTACAACAGCTGATAAATATTAGATATTTAAACTACGTTTTATCTAAGAAAGAGGAGTGAGTGTTCGGTTTGTTGTACTTGAATTATATCCTACAGCTACACATATTTTGAACTACAAATTGTCGAAGCAAAGGACAGATGGTTTTTCTGTGAGTTATTCTGTAATATATATCGCGTTCTTGCTATAGGCATCCTTACGCTTTCCTTAACAGGCCACACTTCCTCTCGGAATATTTGTTGCCCAAACAAGCTTTTATTGATTTCTTTCCAATTGAATATGTTTTTAAACATGTTGAACTCGATAGAACTATCCCCTACCCTCTGTGGGAAATGGTTGCCATCAAAGAAAGGATTTACAACGATTTATATAACTAAGTGTGTGTTTGTTGCAAGAATTTTACGAATATTAATCATATTTCACAGAAAATATAACGTAATGGAATAACCAACTTGATACGAGAAATACTTGGTGAAAGCAACCAATAGTGATTCATTAAAAAGATGGCAGCCGCAATAGTAAAATATAATAATACGTTGACTTTCAACTAAATTTTATCTTAATTGCACTGTTCTAATTATGTATTATTTTCTATTTTCTAATTTTGCATTTCATTTTCGGTTTTAATTGGTGTAGTCTGAATTTAAAAGACGACAAATGGAAGTTTTCTGTGAACTGATTAATTTGTAAATAGTCAGACAGGCTTTGTTTACTTTCCACGAAGAATGATTAAAGTGCCTCAATAATACCTAAGTTTCTCAGAGATAATAACCGTGCTAACGATGGTGATAAATTCTAGTTTAAGCAGACACTAATACTTTAGCATAGATCTCTAGTGCAAAGTTATTTTTAGCGAGTATGATTTATCTTGATAAATTTCAAATATTGACACATTTTTCTCAAGTTGATAAACGACTTACTGTACAAACAATACAGTTATTAACACTTCTTGGCTGAGAAAAAAAGATATTATATAAATATAAATGAATATATATATATATACATACATATATATATATATATATATATATATATATAGATATATATATATATATATATATATATATATATATATATATATATATATATATATATATATATATATATATGTATGTATGTATGTATGTATGTATATGTATGTATATACTATTAAAAAGGTCATGTTAAATTACCTCGTGAAATATTATCACTCGAAAATGTTACAAAAAAGTCAATTTGTGCCGGAACTCTTAGAAACATTAATGAGTAATTTTCTTTTGCTCCGTTTATTAACTAAACCTCTGTATGTGTGTGAGAGAGAGAGAGACAGAGTGAGTGTATGCGTGTGTGTGCTACTTTTGTCAACACGAGCAGCCTACACTTCATACTGTTGAGGTCTAATTAGGCTGAAATATGATTAGAATGCTTCCCGCATTTGATAGATAATAGGCTCCCCTCTCGTTGTATTCTATGTTCAATTTAATTTAATTTAAATATCAAAATTGTTCCTTCACATTCTTTCCCCAGAATTAATCATTAAGTCAATTATTGTCTAGTTCTCAGTATGGATTTCTTTTTAAGTAATCGATATTTCTAAACTCACTGCTTATATCAGTATTCAGTTTCCTAATCAGAATTATGTATGATATTTAATAACTTATGTATTTATGATTATGGGAAGTCATGCGCTGTTAACGATGATCATTAACACAGTTTCTGTATTTAAAATCACGGCTTGTAGATTTTACAGTAGACAATTCAAATTTAATACAAACTTCCCGGCAATAACCTGGCTTCGGTTCGTGAACATTTTATGCTTTCCCTCGCGTTTTTACAATGTACAGTTATTTTTTTATCTTCTTAATTCATACTTTAAACGTATTGTGATTGCATTGCGTTGAATTTGTTACGGGAAATCTCCAGAAAACCTGTTAAGGACAAGTAATGTCACTATCAAATGTCATTATTCTGAACAGGTCTTCATAAACTGTGTTTATAGCATAAGAAGCTATAACGAATGTTAGTTACGTAATTATTCTCTTGGCAGATGTCATCACTACAGTAAATTAGTTCATTGTGTCTGACTGGTTTGATTAGAATTCAGGATTGAGAAGTATCTATACTGATAGTCAAAGTATGTTACAGTTATGACAATATTGTCTTTACTTCAGCGATAGTATATCTTTTATTTAACGGTGGGATGTGTTTAGAGCGAAGTTTGATTGCTACTTCTAATAGGTCGAATAACCAAGTAGAGGCTCTGTCATCAGTTTATGTACTACTGTTGTAAACTTTAATGATGACAATCTCACAGATTTATCCCGGTGTTTGTTATAATGAAGCTATTCCGATCTGCATAATACCATGACGTATTTATTAGTTCAAATGCTAACGGAAAACCAAACACAACACGAGAGGTTCGAAAAGAATACATTGATATGAGACGCAACAAAGTGTTCAAAGAGAATCACTGTGTCAAGTGAAGGGTACGACTGGTATTTATTGTATCAAAAGAAATTAACAGACTAAGTTTAAACTAAATACCGTGGATTTATACTATCTCATCTATTTCAGATTCCCTCAAATATGCCTTAGCAATGTGTTACCGTGCTTCTCTTCACTCACAAATCTAAATCTCTTGGAACAAATATGATGATTAGTTTCAAGCTGTTCTAGAAATTTAATTGGTTTCTTTGCTTAATTAAAAGACATTACATTGGCTTCATATTATAATTATTGTCATTGTTCATAGATTGGCCTGATCATTAGTGAGTGGAAAATGAATGTCCTCATCTTACTAATTGCAATATTGAAATTAACAGTAACACAATAAACCTCTATGAATTTAAAGAACATTAAAACCGACATCACCTTCCTGTTCCAGTTGGAGTAGTGTTCACTCAAGTAGTGTTCCACCTCGTTGGAATAGTTTTGAGTCCTCAATGAAACGGCGTTCATACAGCAGAAGCATCTATATTATTTCTCCACATTTAAAAATTGAAATGTTTCTTTAAAATCACAGCCCAGTTATATGAAAAAGAGAGGACTCATTGGGCAGTTTGGTTGTAAATTTACCGAGAAGACTGTGTGATTACAGTTGGAACGCCTTCGATATTAGGTCATCTCTATTAGAGATAAACGATTACTCACTGAAGTATGTCAGAGTAAGATACAAGTATTACTCATATTGCACTATAACTTATGTATGTAATACTCTTCTGTTGGTTTTACCATTTCACCCGCAAACATTGGGCATTCAGTTGATTTTCAATGAGTTACTCAGCAACACACATCACGTACAATGGCTCAACCTCCTTACCCTGCTTTTCAGTACCTGTCAGTCTAAATGTCAGTTCATCTACTGATGTATATTCAGGCGTTGGTAAGATGTTTGAGAGAAACCAGCAGTTTCCCTTGCATACAACTCTCCTCTCTCCACATCGGTGATGTAGAGAGACGGGATGGTCTGTTGCCTCAGGCCGTTACGGCTTGGCAGCGGTGTCATCGCAAGTCTAACTGTTCCGTCAATTCCCGACCTTCTTTTAGTATCTGTTGTATTATCGACTTCAAATAGATGAAAAGTAAAGTTGAGGTCGGAAGGATTTCAGCTCAGAGGGTAGAGAGCCGAAACAAATACTTCGTGGTGTCCCACACTCTAACAGCTATGTCAGTTCTGGCAATTCTAGTGCTAAACGGTCGACGTGCTATTTCCATGAACATAAAACTCGACTTTTCGGAAACATACTTGTATTCAACAAGATCGGTACATGTCAAAAATTGAAGATTGTTATTTGCAGCTAGTTGATCGACCACATTGAGGCTCTCTCTTGAGGTTACAAAACAATTTTCCATCTTTAGGACTATTTTAACTTACGCAGAAGTTAAAATTCCATGTTGACACGCAGCAACGTTAGGTGCCACATACATCATGTCCCTCAGCCAAACATTCTCTGTTGAAGTCTCACTAGAGTACAGTTCCCTATTATTTCTATGGCAAGCAATACCACTGTGCACTGCCATCGTCGTTTTATCGTCAGCTTTTAGTGTTCCCTTCCTCTATATGTGTGTGTGTGTTGGCACTCCGTCGCTTACGACGTCGAGGGTTCCAGTTGATCCGATCAACGGAACAGCCTGCTCGTGAAATTGACGTGCAAGTGGCTGAGCACTCCACAGATATGTGTACCCTTAACGTAGTTCTCGGGGATATTCAGCGTGACACAGTGTGACAAGGCTGACCCTTTGAATTACAGGCACAACAGAAACTGGAAGTAAGAGTGAGAGAAAGTTGTGGCGAAAGAGTACAGCAGGGTTCACCACCATCTCCTGGTCTTACTTTAGAGAGCATTATTCCCGTGAGATCTTACTCTTCGAATGAATACTTTTCTAATGAGGTCTTACTCGAGTGACAACTACTCTATTGAGTTCTTACTCGAGTGAATACTACCTCACTGAAGTTATACTAGACTGAGCAGTTCTCTGACGGTATCTTTCTCCTGTGAGTATTGATCAGTAGTCAGTCATATATGAAAATGTAAACTGAATATTTTCACTAATAAAGTTTTTTACCATTAGCATAGGTTTTTGTTGTGTTTGTCGTGACTCCATTCTTGTGAATGTAAAGAGGACAGATGCTGGCATAGACCATCATCAATTTCCTCATCATATTGCGGATTTCGCCTCATTAATATTATAATATTGTTTATAAATTTTAAGTAACGTGTTGCTTCTGTTGTTGAGGGGAAAACAAGTTATGATGTATTCTTTTTCTCTGGAGGAACTTTTTGCCGACTTTCATTATTGTCCGACAATAATTTGTGGTTAACTAGATCTGCCTTTCAATTATATGTACATGAAAACAAATATATTTTGTTCACAAGTAATTTCTGTAATTTTTTCCCAATGTACCAACAAACGTGAGTAGAATTACAAATTGACTTTGGAAATGTGTATATCCAGATGATACATAGACGTACACCTATTTGTGCAGTGTTTTATATACACATACGCATACGTGTATTTATACATGTATATAATAGTAATGTATATACAGTATATATATAATGTTACACAGACACATATATACAGAATATAAAATATATATAAACATACATATATATACACACACACACATATATATATATATATATATATATATATATATATATATATATATATATATATATACACACATATAAATGCACCAGCACACACACACACACACATACACACATATATATATGCATATATATATAGAAACATGAGTAGACACACACAGACACACACGCACACACACACATATATAACAGACACGTCGCATGTGTTTACTTTCTGTGGTGAAATATACGAATGTGTCGCTTGTAAGAGTATGTGTATGAATGTATGTATGTATGTATGTATGTATGTATGTATGTATGTATGTATGTTTGTATGTATGCAAGCATGTATGTGTGAGTGTGTGCGTGTGTGTGTGTCTACACTCATCAGCCCATATGTATGTAACGTCATGGGGTTTATCTATTTGTTATTGTTTATGTTGTTACTTTTCCCTGCCTTTGTCATGGTAATACTTGTGTTATTTACAAATTCTATTCTACACCGAATTGCGGTTAGTGTATAAAAACCTGGCTTTGTTATGCTGGCGCACAGTTTTCGCTCGCTATTTCCCTTCGGCAATTCTCTTTTCTTGAAGACTTTTCTGAAAAAAAATCTTTTCAACTAGATTTTTCTGAATATTTTACATTTTTGTTTTCTTTTTTCCTGTCAAATGTGATTTCGAAGGCGATGTTAATTAAGAGCGTTTGCTCAAATCATCAAAATTCTTGGTGGTTTTCATACCATTATCAGCATTTCTTTGGCATACTCTCAAGAGATGAATTGCATAAATAATCCATCGTACTATAGATCGAAGACCTTAAATTTTGGGGGAAGTGGCTATTGGATTACATCGACCACAGTGCTCAAGTCGTACTTATTTTCTGAACCCCGAGAGGGTGAAAATAAAGTTGACCGCAACGGAATTTGAACTTAAAATGTAAAAGCGGAGAAATTCCGCTAAGCATTTTGTCCGGTATTAACGATTCTGCCAGCTTACTGCAACTTTCAGTTTAACAGGACCTTCTGTTTTTGGTGGCACTTTCACTTGAGCTACACACCCGAGGAGAGTTCCCGACTCTTGACTGCCGTTCCACCACTAGGGCTGAGCTCTTGTGAAAAAAATATTGATCCCTGCTCTTCCTTCTCTAAATTTTATACAAATGAAACTAAACTTTTACTTAACAAACATGTCCACATTATTAAAACTACATCTTCTTACTGTTGAAAACTGATAGTTCTCTGCACTGCTGAGAAGTACTTCGGAGTTGCAGGCATAGCTGAGTGGTTAAGAAGTTCACTTGGTAATCACGAGAGTCCAGGATCGATTCCAGCTAGCAGATTGTAAAATTGCCGTGGCAGAAAGAGTGTGGAAAGCACTCGGGCAGGTATTACTGCAATGCCAAGTCCCAGCC
>NC_142935.1:69019124-69029124 GCF_046866305.1 Octopus bimaculoides
AGTACGCATCGTTAAAATGGTTCTTCCCACGAACACAAATTAAATTGTTTTCGCGGAGGGTAGTGGCGGACGGAAAACAAGACAGGAAAACGAAACGGTGAATTAAACAAACAAAAAGGTTGTACAGCCAGACGTGAAGTGTTTATGTCTTGAACGCTGTGAAGCACGTACAGGAAGTTCAAAGAAGTACGTGCGAGCTTGGTGATTCCAAGAACGAAAAGAAATAGCAGCCGGACACACGTGACCAAGGCTGTGTGAAGAGAAAGAGTAACAGAGGGAAAAGGAGGGAAGAAGTAGAACAAAAGTGAGCAGCGAGAGGTAGAGAGAGAGAGATAGTAGTAGTAACGGTGAGAGGCGAAGGACGCGTAACAAGAGAGAGAGAGAGAGAGAGAGAGAAGTAGTGACAGGTTGAGGCGAAGAACAGTAGAGGGAAGAATGAGAGGGGGAGATAGAAATAGAGAGAGTCGCGTTAGAAAAATAGTTAAAACTTACTGTATAAAGGTAACGCGTGCGTTCTGTCGTGATGTATGTATGTATATACATGCATATATACGTATATATATATATATATATATATATATATATATATATATATATATATATATATGTATAAATTTATATATACATACACACACACACACACACACATACACACACACACATATATATATATATGCATATACATATATAATTTTGCGAGCATCTGATATTTGTAGAAGTAATGGAACCCTGTGGTGTATCCTCAGATGTAGAGGACTAGATTGAAAGCATAGACGTAAGTGAACTCTCTCCTAGAGTCATCCAAAAGCAACGTGACAATGTTAACCTGGGTGACAGTTAAAGCCTGTTACTCAGCAAAGCTTATATTCTATTGAAGTGAAACTTCAGCGCAATTTCTATCTACCCAGTTTAGCTCACAAGAAATTGCTGAACCTGAAGTGTATAGTAGAATAGAACCGCCTAAGATAGAATGCAATGAGTTTGAACCCGTAGTATATCACCATTTTTAACCACGCTGCCATATCCCTACTAATTACCATATTAAATGGCAACCAACACACTGTCCAGTCAATCTGATTAACAGGTAATCGAAATGAACTATCAACATTTAAGTATCTATATCAAGGTCATAATTGTGTATCGAACTCTAGGTGTAAATATCACCTCGTTGCTCCATCAGCTGACACTATGTAATAATAACTTCTTAAGCCACTGTTATTACTAATGCACGTTCACGCTGTATTTCTAAATATATGAATTCTATAATTCACTCTGAAAATGAATTAACTTTCTTCCAATATTTCATAATAATATTTCCAATTAAGTCTTATTCACAGTAAAATATTCATTAAATTTATTGATGTAGAATAATTTGCGGAAATATTTTAGCATATTTCCTCGTCTATTAACGGTTCTCTACAGCATTCGTCGTTTCCAGTGCTAAGAATTTGAAAGCATTCCTTCCTTGTTATGTTAATGCTGTAGAGAACAAGGAATATGAAGATTTGACAGATAAAGTAGAGCGTCATTCTAAATATGTTGTAGTATTTAGTTACGTATCGATTCTTCCTGATTTCAAATCAAGCTGAGATCGCTCTTGCCTTTCAACCCTGCACATTGTTTTACGTTTTTCCTAAAGAAGCATGGTCCTACTACGTTTGTGTGTTAATTCAATAGATTAGTTCCGTCACCTATAAATGTGTAGTCTTTTACCTAAATAAGAATAATTTAGATAAGACAGAGACACACAGAGACAGACACACGCACACATATGCATACACATACTCACACACACACACACACATGCACGCATATATTCACACGCACACACATGTTCTTCACCAACAATTTCGTTTCCTCCATATTACGATAATTCTAAACATGATTTATAGAAAGACGCAAATATGTTTTTAAACGTTACTACCGCTATCTTACGAAAACATTCCAATTGCTGGAATAGATGTTATTTAGAATTCTTCTAAATAATGTATTTATAGTGAACTAATTTAATATTTATGTTATTTTGTGTTTCCATTTCGAATGTTCCTTCAAAATTACTTTTGCCGCCTCATATTTAGTTTAGGTGACTAATCTCTTTGTATCGATTTTAGTTTTAAAAAGTGAAGACTATTTTCAATGAACCTGTATGTATTGTCCAATTCCTTGCGATCTGCTTGTCATGTGTAATAGCTCTGCCAACTGAGAACAAACAAAAGGTGAATTCAAACCCCAAAATATAAAACTGTTTTAGGCTTTAGTCAGAGTAAGAGGGGCAGCAACAACCATGATTTTGCAGTGAGTCTTAGAAGTGCTGTTGGAGGAAACCATGATTGATTGATTACTCTCAGACCTCAGAGTTTGTTTCAATGTTTGTAACAGAATCGACTGTATCAAAAGCACATATAAAAGGCAGGCTGTGGTGTTACTGTGGAGACTCATTGAGAATCGATATCATCTATGTTTTCAAGTGTGGGCACAAGGCCAGCAATTTTTGAGTGAGGGATAAGTCAAGTAGATCGAAGCCAGTGCTCAACTGGTACATGTTTTAATCGATCCTGATAGGATGAAAGGCAAAGTGGGCCTAGGTGGAATTTGATCTCAGAACGTAAAAACAGACGACATACCGCTAAGCATTTTACGTGATGCGATAACGATTCTGCCAGCTCGACGCCTTCATCAATTCAAATATTAATCAGCTAAACATAATCCTAATACTCCAAAAATTTTATCCGCGAATATCCTAGTGATACTTATATCTTACTTGAAATACGAACGTGTTGAAGTTGATGATATCACGTACCGCCTGAGTAAGCTTCTTCTTCATATACCAGAACGCAACAACAGTTAGCGAGGTAATAATGAGTTTACAGCAGCCTCACCTCGCCGCCACTCAGTCGCTAATGCACACACACACACAAATGTCAAGACAAGCTCTGATCATGAGTTCACAGAGTATCATTAGGCGGTAGTCTGATTTAACCAGGTGTCGCAATACTCTGAGTTAGTGTATTAAACATCCCATAACCACATAACTACCTGTACTCACTAACAAAAACATTGCTATAGCAGTGTCAGATCGCAATATCTACTGTTAATACATACACCACCACCAAACATAGGTGCCTGCGTGTGTGTGCACACATCCTTAGATATGTACATAATGTATGCTTGTTTGTTTTGTAGATGTGTGTGTGTATAATCTTTCGAAGATGTTTCGTGTTTTCTGCTACTGAAGAATCGTCAGTAAAGATGTAACTCTCAAACTTTAAGTGATGACGGCGTGATCCGTTAAGCGCAAAACTTTTGTTGTTTCACCGAAGATGGAAAATAAAACTGATATGATTGTAAAGGGACTTAATCAAACATGGAAACAAATGCTTCAAATATTTCATTTTTGATGCACAGAATCTACCAACTCACACCTATTTGTAATCGCCTGGACAATGAATCAATTTTTACACAAAGTAGATAGTATGCAGTATGATACATTTTATTTCATTACTCATTAATTTTAGCATATATTTTAAATGCAGTTTGGTTATATGGGTGTCATGTGATATTCCTATTTACAAAAACTCTCAAATGAATAAATAGGAGTTGATTAATATGTGGTGAAGTCCTGCTTTTGTTATCTGGGAAATACTGGCTTTAAAGAAGTTTCAGATCCTAACTTCCCACGACATAGCAAATTTTCAAGTAATACTTGAAAATTTGCTATGTTCTTTGTTTTAGCCATAAATATCAGAGTCGTTGGACAGTATAACAAAAGAAGAATGAAATGAAAAATGTAAAATAGTCTTTAAAAAAACTGTCGAAAAGATAATGCAGAGATTAAAGTGTAAACGTTGATGTAGTTCACCGATACCCTGACATTTTTTATGAATCGCATGACTATGGAAAACTCCATAGAATTTAGGAAAAAAATTGTGAGGAAACCTATCTCTGAACAGAGATTATATACCAAAATATATTCTTATCATTTAATATAAATTACAAAATAACATATCGAATTACATATATTATTCAGGAATTCGCAATGATAAAAGCTTTGTAAAGAAATCTAGACGCAAAGTAATGTATAGTTATTTCGTCTATTTTGAACGGAAATACAAGTGCACACGCAAAAACAACATGTAATATGTTATGGATAGAGCAGACAAAAATTATGCATCTCTCAGTACGAAGTTAGTAGAATTGATCTATATTAATGGAATTATTTACGATTCCGCATTTCTTTCTGTTAGCTGCAATCAGTTAAAGTAACTGAAGACTATCTCTGGTATGTATGTATGTATGTATGTATGTATGCATATGCGCATAATATATATATATATGCGTGTATGTGCATATATATATATATATATATATATATATATATATATATATATATATATATATACATATACACACACACACACACACACACACACACACATATATATAGATATATATATATATATGTATATATATATATATATATATATATATATATATATATATATATATATATATATGTAAATATATATATATGTATGTATATATATATATGTGTGTGTATGTATGTATGCGTGTATGTATGTATATGATGTAAATATATACACGTGTGTGTATGACAATATACATACATACGTAAACACATACATATGTTCGGCCGCTGAATGAAAACATTGTTTGTAAATTGTTTGTTGTGAAGTATTGATATATTCACACTATAAGACATTTGTTTTCCTTCCTTGATAATTTATTAAAAAAGTCTGTTGTTTGTGATTACAAATAACTACGTCTACTTCTTTAAATCTATTTATATTGAGCTGCAATTTTACTTACCTAGAGCGTTTACAGAGAAACAATGTAATTCTATTTTTAAAAGTTTCACTTATTGTCGTATGCTTAGTTGTCACCTTTAATTCTCAAACTAATAAGTATTTGATTTTTAGGAACAGCTCATTCTGCTAATACAAATAGTAAATCTTATGTAAACTTTCAAAAAGTTAATTGTACTGCGTCCATCAATTATCTGTTTGCACGGATGTAGTTTTTATTATTGATTCTATAGTTACCGTGTTTACATTCACTATAAGTTGATTTATAGATCTCTTACTGGAATGCTGAAATATTAATTAATTTCTTGTAAGATTTCTTAAATTTTAGATGTTTTGATAAATTGCCGATTGATATTCTCAGTTTTAGGCGATAGCGTTTGTTTTTGTTTCATACATATCTTTCCTTCACGTGTCTTCTCACCTTAGGTATCTCGAGAGATTTTCTGTAGAGATTATAACTAGCACTGATTTGTTACGACTTTTCGCATCCGTATGATATAAGCAACAAGGAGATCGAAAATGGAAAAATAGGTAATAGGTGTATATTCATATTTCAAGAGTCCTTGCTCCTTTATCATCAGCACCACATCCGACCCATCCACGAACTTATCGCTTAAATAGCCCCTAAATACAGCAGTCTAACGTTATTGAATATACCAAATTTACATATTAAACACATTCCTGGCAGCTGGTACGTACATGTTAATGACTTGTTAGGGACATCGTGTGGAGGCCCAATGGCCCAGTGGTTAGGGCAGCGGACTCGCGGTCATAGGATCGCGGATTTGATTCCCAGACCGTGCGTTGTGAGTGTTTATTGAGCGAAAACACCTAATGCACTACGAGGATCTGGCGGGGGGCGGGCGAACCCTGCTATACTCTTCCACCACAACTTTCTCTCACTCTTACTTCCTGTTTCTTTTTCAAATGGTCAGCCTTGTCACACTGAATATCCCCGAAAGCTACGTTAAGGGTACACGTGTCTGTGGAGTGCTCAGCCACTTGCACGTTAATTTCACGAGCAGGCTGTTCCGTTGATCGGATCAACTGGAAACCTCGACGTCGTAAGCGACGGAGTGCCAACAACAACAGGGACCCCGTATTTCGTTGTGCAACCATTATATACTACAAAATATATTATTTTCTACTCTAGGCACAAGGTCCTAAATTTTTTGGGAGGGGGCGGGGCAGTCGATTAGATCGACCCCGAAGAGATGGAAAGTAAAGTCAACCTGGGTGGAATTTAAACCCAGAACGTAAAGACAGACGAAATACCACGAAGCATTTCACCCGGCTTGTTAACGTTTCTGCCAGCTTGTCGCCTTATAATACAAAATATATTAAACGCTTTATAAGTCAATATTGCGTCTTACTGGTATAATTGGTATATCGAATAATGTTACACCGCTATATTTAGTAACAATTTAAGTAATGAATTCGTGGATGTTTAATGAGTTGAACGTATTACTAAAGAAGGAGCAAGAACTCCTAATATATGCATACACACCCATTACCAACATTTCCATCTTCGATCGCATTGTTGTTTGCATTAGACTTCGTAGCAAATCAGTACTGGCTATAATTTCTATTGAAAACCAGTAGAGTTAACCTTAAAATGTAAACTATATTTGTTTTCAAACTAAAAGTAACCTACCAATAGTAGATCTCCGAATTTCTTTATACCGAATTCAGATAATTTAGAGTTGTATTTTTGATATTTCGTGAAGTGATTTATTAAATACCCGTAATGTACTGGTTTGATTCAATAAACCATACAGTCCACTATAGCTAATCTCCATATCAAAGACAAAAGAATATATGCTAACTTATAGCTTATAAACGCAGGCGTGACGATATGGTGAGAAGTCTGCTTCTCAACCACATGATTCCAGGCTCAGTCCCACTACGTGGCAGAATAGGCAAGTGTTTTCTATTATAGCCTCGGTTCAACTAATGTGTTGTGAGTGAAGGAGTTTTGGAGAGAAGGAGCCCGTCGTATATGTGTGTGTGTGTGTGTGTGTGTGTGTGTGTGTGCACGCGCTTGCACGCGCGCTTTTGTACCAGTGTTTGTATCCTACAACCGTTTAGACAATCGATATTGGTGTTTTTACACCTCAGCAACATTTGCGGTGGTATCAGGCTTTAAATTAAATAAGTGCTGTACTAGAATCATTCGAATAGAAATTCTTTAAGGTGATACTCCAACGTAGCCGCAGTCTAATGACTGAAATAAGTAAAAGATAAAAGGTATATGATAGAGGTGTCAATCTCATCTACTCTTAATCTCTGTCAAGCTCTTCGTCCGGTCATTTCAGCCAAAGACTTCTTACAAACTTTAATACTTGAAGTTTCGTAACTGAATGCTACTCTTTTTCTCTCGACCAATATCTATCTCAAACAGGGCGGTGTGCTGGCAGAATCGTTAGCATGCCTGTTAAAATGTTCAGCGGCATTTTGTTCGATTTTACGTTGTGAGTTCATATTCCGCCGGAGTCGACTTCTCTTCTCAGCCTTTCAGGATTGATAAAATAAGCACCAGTTGGTGTAATCGACTTACCCGCTACTCGGAAACTGCAGATCTTGTGCCAAAATTAGAAAGTGATATCTGTTTCAAATCAGAAAAATAGGACAGCATGTCCCCTTCCTTACAACGAGTCTCATTTCATGATTGTAACCTATTTCACTAGCATTTGACAATTAACTATAATAGTTTTAAGCTTCTAGTAGTAGTAGTAGTAGTAGTAGTAGTAGTAGTAGTAGTAGTAGTAAAGAAGTGTTATTAACATGCATGTATTTTGCTTATTTCATTTTGATCACCGCTTAGTATTTCACTTTTATTCAATAGGTTGTCGCAAACTACTATGGGAGAACAAAAAAGTATGAACCTGTTCTGAATAAAAAGATTCATTGGCCAGGTGGTTGGCAAACTGCACCGCCAGATACACCAAAATGTGGCTTTGATGGTTCTAAATGCCCCCCAGACCGTAAGTAACATTTTTTAACTGCCGATTTTTTTATTTGTTGGGAGTTTGTCAAGATATTTTTTTATATAACTTCTAAGCTTTCTTTTGAGATATAGAGGGCTAGAATTAATTGTTAGATATCTGTTAGATGTAGGCACATAAAATGTTCTAAATCCAAGATACATATAAACAAATATCTTTTAACACACTATACTTTATTTGTTAGTTTTAATATTGGTACAATTCAACTGAATATAGTATTACATTATATATTTATAAATCTTTACACGTGTCCTTGTGACAGCTTCGCAATAAATTACATCTTAGGTAATCATCATGAGTAACGCAGTTGAAATTCCACCGAGGTCGACTTTGTCTTTCATTCTCTTTGGCTCGATGAAATAAATACCAGTTGAGCATTGGCAAACGACTAGTCCCTTTCCCCAAAATTCCAGGCCTTGTGCCTAAAGTAGAAATGATTGCGTAATTATCCCCAGAAAACGTATGAATTTGACATGAATAAATTATGCACTAGATATCCTCCTCCTATCTTGTACTTGACCATTATAAACCATATCCTTTAGTATAAGATTTTTATATCTGGCATTTATTTTAGAGGGTAATGGAATACATGGCTATCGAATGCAATGGTTAAATGTGTGGCACTCTATTGCTCTCACACACGTGCTGTTTTTCCTTCTCTAGACTTTTCTGGTTTCCTTTCGGACGAAGAACTATGCTCGAAACGTCAAAAACTTACTCTTTTATTCCACCTTTATCAAGCGACAAAATAATACATTCCATGTGCAAGTTCTCTTGTTTTTTTTGGTATTGTTATTCTTAATGTCCGACTATATATATTATATATATATATATATATATATATATATATATATATATATATATATATATATATATATATATATATATGTATATATATATATATATATATGTATATATATATATATATATATGTATGTATGTATGTATGTATATATATATATATATATATATATATATATATATATATATATATATATATATATATATATATATATATATATATATATATATATATATATATGTATGTATGTATGTATGTATGTAAATCAGAAATAGAATAACACAACGAAACAATAAATTGATCAGTTGTAAATTCAATATAAATATTTTATACAAACAAATTATTTATAAGGTATGTTAATCTGATGAAATATCATTACAGATTCAAACGTATTCGAATTTTCTTCAAAAACTTTGTCTATGAATGAAGCGGAAACACCTGTAATTTATGAGATGTATCATTTGTTTGTATGAAATGTTTATATTGAATTGTATCAATAATTGTTCAATTTATTGTTTTGTTTTGTTTTTCCATTTCTGATTTACATTTATATGTTAATAAATTGTATGTTTATTTTATGTACCAAGTGAGGTAACATTATTATTGATATTGGTAATATAAACCAGTACATTCTTGAGATATCTAATATCCTTAAGGTGTATTTAGACCTAGCTAAGCTGTATATATACACAGACATATATGTACACGTATGTATATCTTTTCGTTTTTATATATTTGCATATATATATATATATATATATATATATATATGCAAATATATAAAAACAAAAAGATAAAGAGAGCAAAGGTAAGGGTGAAGAAATTTATGGATAATATAAATATTATATATATATACATAAATATATATATGTATATGTGTGTGTGTGTGTATTTATACATACATACATACATACATATATCTGAGGATAGAAACATTCATGTATGGGAATCTCACACGTGGAAGCAATGGACAGAGTGTTTTTACAATGTTTGTTTTTACCATAAGGGAGAACTTTCTTCACAGCAACCGCAGTGAATTTGGCTTTAGCAGTTGAAATATGTCACAAACATATTTTAACTGACCGAATGTTCGTAAAAATATATATAATCAAAAAAATAAATAACAAGCGCTGGATGTGTCACTTCATTATAGGTGTTTCCAACGAATTTCTTAATAGCTTCATAAGTATCATAAGAAAGCATCATAAGAAAACAAAAACTGTCAGATGATACTTAACACTTCAAATAATATAAGAACAACATATAACCGCAAGGGGCGAACGAAAACTGATTCAAGCTAAGGCTGGCTTGGAATGAGAGAAAAAAAGCAAAGCTAGGATGATATTAAGAAGTTAGTCAGTGAGTATTGG
>NC_142935.1:69034124-69051624 GCF_046866305.1 Octopus bimaculoides
TCATGATGATGATACACTCATATATATATATAAAGTCTTTTTTATGTATATTCACAAATATGTATACATATTTGTGTATGTCTGTATACATGTCTGTATATATTATGTTGTTTATACACGCAAGCGAACATACGTGCGCGCGCGTGTACTTATATAAGAAAAAGCTAATAATTCTGAGCGGCCAGTGACATGTATTTGAACAATGTTGACGAAAAAGGTTATGTTAAATAACATACAAGGCACATACTTGATTTATCGAAACTATCACCGCTTTCGGAGAGAGGGTAGAACAATTGCTTGTTGGTGACCAACTCCAAAGGAGAGGCAGAAATAATGTTAAGAGCCAAGAATTTTCTCCCCGATTGATATGCCATAATATATATATGCATATACACACATGCACACACAAACATCACGAAACCTACATCCTTACATACATACACATTTCACACACACACACATAATTATGCCAAGGACCTATAATCCTTTAAGGGATGTTGCAACCTAGTTCTCCGGTTTTTACCAGTGTTCAGTGAAAAACTAAATTCGTTAGATTTGCATTAATTGAGATGGGTAATTGAACTATTTATGGATAAGAAAAAGAAGTAAATGAAGAAATTTACATATATACATCAGTTTATTCAAAGATATTCAAATCAATATAATCTTATCTCTACAGCCGTTTCTTTAACCAATTAATTCAATTAGAGAAATTAAATTAAATTAGATTAATTTAAAATGTTCATATTGAAAGTGGTTAATTGAGTATTTCATCATGGGAAAAATTACCAGAAAGGAGTTACATTCCAGCGTGTTGGTCGCATGCACAATTAGATTAAAAAATGTTACAGCTCTCTCTCTCTCTCCCTCTCTCTCTCTCTCCCTCACTCTCTCTATCTCTCTCTATTGATATCTCTCTCTCACTCTAACACCTAGTTCACCCTAAATGTAACACCACCACCAATAACAACTATTATGTATTACAAACGCACAGGCAAAACTATTTCGAACATATTTGTTTATATATATATATATATATATATATATATATATATATACATGCTAATAACGGTTTTTTCAAATGCATACATTGCCAAGATGCATATATCTGAGTGTGTGAAGCGTCGACCAACATGTTGGAATGTAACTTCTTTCCGGTAAATTCTCCCCTGATGAAATGCCCAATTAACCAGTTTCAATAAGGAAATTTTAAATTTTTCATCTAGTTTGATATAATTTCTCTAATTGTATTAATTTGCTATAGAAGCGTCTGTTCGGATAAGAATTTCATATTATATTGATTTGAATATCTTTGAATAACCTGATATCTATATGTCAATTCTCCCATTTTCTTCTTTTCTCTTATACGTGTATATACACAAGGCCGCAGTCAAATGACTGGAGCAAGTAATACAATAAAAGAATATATATATACATGTATACAAATACATATGTGTGTGTATGTGTTGAAAGAGCAAAACATTATTTTGTACAAAATTGTATATCTTTATTATCATGGCTCTAATATACTCTTAA
Organism: Octopus bimaculoides; assembly: GCF_046866305.1. Taxonomy (NCBI): domain Eukaryota; kingdom Metazoa; phylum Mollusca; class Cephalopoda; order Octopoda; family Octopodidae; genus Octopus; species Octopus bimaculoides. Next base: position 69,035,661 of record NC_142935.1, read on the forward strand.
ATCCTGTAAAACAAATTTTCTACCTTTTTATCTTTTTTCTTTATATATATATATATATATATATATATATATATATATGTGTGTGTGTGTGTGTGTGTGTGTGTGTGTGTGTGTGTGTGTATGTATATATATATATTCTTTTTTCTTTATATATATATACATACATTCTTTTTTCTTTATATATATATAACATATATATATATATATATATATATATATATATATATATATATATATATATACATACATACTTATTTGTATTTGTGTACATATATATCACATTATATAAATTTCATTTCTCCCATAATAAAGCTGTAAATATTACGAATTAATTAAAAAAAGATATATATATTTTTTCTGTAGTATCCAATATATATTATAATGATATTATTTTAGTGTCGACGGGGATCTAATTGTATTTCCCTCTCGTTGAAAGCACAGATAATATTCTTTCGGAGAATATATTGCTTCTTGGTCTATTGAAATTGAGCAGTAAATGCACAGCGGGAACGTAAAATTTGCTACAATAAAATCTTCGATTTGATTTACTGTTGCAAGATCTTCGTGTCTGTTCCACTTACATCTTTCATTCACTTGTAGAATATACTAATTTCCAGTGTTTTATTATTTTCGTCTCTCTAAAAATTTATTTCTGGTCAGACTTCAGTTTTATTTTCTAGTAAGATTATAACATGATACAACTAGTGTATGATCCAGTCATATTTCTTGGAAGATGAATCTTTCTTCCTGATACTAAATGTCCTTCAGAAAGTTTCTAGTTAATAAATTTTAATATTTGTCGTTGGAACAATTTTTCATTTCTCTCTTACTTTTATGATCTCTTTATTACTCTTTTACAGCGAAGAAATTTTAATGTCGGTTTATATTTTTAAAATTGACGACCAATTTAGCAAAACATATTGAACACCTAAGTCACCCCCTACCTTCTATATATTATTCATGTTTTACAATTGATTTCTCCTGTCTTTCTTCTGTTATACTTAATTGATTCCATTTTCATTGAGATCTTAACAGTAAGCAATAAAATGTTTATTCAATAATTATATCTGCATAACAAATTAACCTTTGCTACTTCAGTTTTTTCTTGCCAATATTGACTCAATGGGTGTCAATATTGCATACTTAACCTTCTATCAGCATAGAATACCGAGAGAACACATTAGCGGAAATAGACTTGTATAAATATGAATATAGTTTAAAATAGTCTTCTGGGGGCAGTGTTTTGGCACAAGCAGTAGAGGATGTCTGACAAAATATCTTGTAATATTTAGCTACTGCTCTATAAGTTTCTAATTTCAAATTTTACGGCGATCAGCTGTTATTTTTACCATACTGGGGTCTATAAAATGAGTACCAATTCGGAAATGGAGTCGATCTTGATCAGTTTTTCACACGCTCAAATGTTTTCAGAGATGGTGTCTATAATATATATGTGAGTAAGTGCTATGGTTTTATCATTTTGGACAACAAAACAAAACGTCTTGTAGCAATTCTGATATAGGGTTTTACATTCTGAGCTCAAGTCCCACAAAGGTCGGATTTACTTTCCAATCCCTTGGAATCGATAGAATGTATTACCAGTGAATTAATGAATTCCATTCAATTGCCTGCTTCTAATCCTACAATGTATAGTATAGTGCCAATTATATGAAATAATACAGTATTTTACAAAATAGAATCAAAGTAGATTTTCTCTTACATATCTATATTATAATGATTGAAGAAGTGCTGACTGTGTTCAGTTTATCATTTACCCCCACGTTATTAAATATGTCATACTATTTTGAAGAAATTATAAGTGCAGGAGATAGGCGCAGGAGTGTCTGTGTGGTAAGTGCCTTCTACTATAGCCTCGGGCAGACCAAAGCCTTGTGAGTGGATTTGGTAGACGGAAACTGAAAGAAGCCCGTCGTATATATGTATATGTATATATATATGTGTGTTTGTGTGTCTGTGTTTGTCCCTCCAACATCGCTTGACAACCGATGGTGGTGTGCTTACGTCCCCGTAACTTAGCGGTTCGGCAAAAGAGACTGATAGAATAAGTACTAGGCTTACAAAGAATAAGTCCTGGGGTCGATTTGCTCGACTAAAGGTGGTGCTCCAGCATGGCCGCAGTCAAATGACTGAAACAAGTAAAAAGTGAATATTAAAAAAAAATTAGACTATAAAGATTATTTGTATATTAAACATAAATTATAATGCTTAATATTACAAGATTCGCTTCTGTTTTAAATGTCAACTTCCGTTTGAATTCCATATGTAAACAAATAGCTGTTCTTCCCGCTCGTAAAGAATGTAATAAAACAAAAAAAAAACAACAAAACAAGTGAGTAAATTATTTTAAAAAGTACTACGTAGTGCAAAAACTATAATCCCTATCTAATAGAATTAACTTTTCAAATTGTGTTAGACTGCGGTCAGGCTGTGGTACCACCATGAAATTATTTAATCAATAATATCATCTACCAACACAATTCTTCGCACATGGTCAGATATATGTTGCCTTATCAAGAGCATCAAGAAAAGAAAATATAAAAATATTAATTGAGATAATGTAAAACTCTTTGGGTTTCAAAGCGAACAACTCTGAAATGTCAATTTCGACCTTCTCCTGGCTTGTGAAAGTTATGTCCCCCAAATGATTCTGTAAACTACCAAACAAATGGTAGTCTGAAGGAGCAAGTTCGGGAGAATAAGGTGGATGAGGAATTTGTTCCCAACCAAGCTCTTCGATTTTCTGTGATGTGATCTTTGCAGTGTGGGATCGCACATTGTCCTGATGAAACATAATTCCTTTTCGATTCACTAAAGCGGGTCTTTTTTTCTTCAAAACTTTTTTCAAACGCTCTAATTGCTGACAGTAGATTTGAGCATTGATTGCTGCATTAGGTGGTCACAATTCAAAATGAATTACTCCTTTGCAATCCCACCAGATAGAGAGAGGAACCTTTTTTTCCGGTTGTGTTTGAGCTTTTTCCCTTTTACCAAGCCACTGTTTACGACGTTTAACATTTCGATAGAAGATTCATTTTTTGTCACAAGTCACAAGTCTATCCTAAAAGGCTGAAATGAGTTCGCGGGAATGGAGAGAAGAGCAGATGTCAGCTCGGGACTTGCAGTTGCCTTAGGACAATTCATGAGGCACCCACTTTCCATGTTTAGGAACCTTTCCAAGTTGTTGAAGATGACGATGAATAGTTGTACGGTTTGAACTAAGTTTTATTGCCAATTCTTCAACTGATAATGCAGGATTTTTTTCAAGTAATGCCTCAAGGAGCTTATCATCAAACTCAGCTGGACGTCCTGTTCGATCTTCAACTTCAAGGCTGAAATCTCCACTTTTGAATTTTGCAGACCATCTTCTGCAAGTTCTTTCATTCAAGCATTCTTTCCCATAAACTGAGTGTATGTTCCGAGTCGCTTCGGCTGCAGAGTTTTCATTTTTGTACTCATAAAGTATTATGTGCTTTAAATGCTCTTTGGATACTTCCATTTTAGAAAGGGTTTTAAATCAAAGAAATTTTAATTCTATTATTCTGTAAAATAATATTTAATTAGTTTAAATGTACACAAATGCACAAAAATAATTTTTAATTCCATCAGACATTCTAAAATACTATTAAATTTCATTCAATTTTAAAAAAGGTAAAATCGGACAGAACCTATTGGATGACCTGAAATTTTGAAATTCATTGAAGTGAAGATTCATGAACATTTTCTCTTGACAGTCTCATCTCTTTTCCAATTTTGATTATCATCATTTGTAAATGTATCGTGGATTATTTTACTGATTACAGAATAAACTATAACAGTCTTTGTTTAATTTATGAGCATATTGTCAACTTACTCTATATATATCATATCTATATGCATATATAACATCAATATGCACAACATATATGACAGCAGAAAACCACCGGGACGGCGGTTTTTCTGCTAGTTTATCTAATTTCTAATGTTATATACTATTTTAAAATGTTTAGTCCCAATCTAATTGTACGTTCAGTTTTAGCTATCCTTATATTCACATCATTTTTATAACTCTCTCAACAATTGTTCGTAACAGAATTGGTTGATCATTTGACAGAAATCTCTTTATACTTAATTACATCACACCCAATCAAAATCTCAGTGAAGCCAATTTTGTACATTAACCATGTAAGAGTGATGAAATGATATAAAGTTCAGGCATATAATGAAAGAGAAACATAAATATGAATAAATCGTTCGTTTTATGACATGCCAGAGTCTACTAAAGAAAAAAAGCGGGGATAAAACAGAACTTGTTTTATCGGAGGATTTCACTCAATGTTACGAGTCTTTTCTCTTCTGAACCCATAGGTATATCAATCTATTCTCAAAACCTAGCATTATTTCATAGAATATAGGGATTCACATCGGTTTAATATCAACTACCTTTATAAGAACGTATTACAACAGAGAGAAAATAATATTAATATTTTTTTAAAATTTCAAAACTTACTTCGGTGATTCTAGAGTCAAAAATTCAATATTTGGTTTGAATTCGTCCTAATAAAAACTATTTTACCCACACATGTTCATAAATAAACACAAAGGCTTAAATATGCATAAATACATACGTAATTATAAGCACAAGCACACACACAAACACACACATATATGCATAAATATATGTTTGTATGTATGTATGTATCGCTCTCTCCCCCTCTCTCTCTCTCTCTCTCTCTCTCTCTCTCTCTATATATATATATATATATATATATATATATATATATCGCGTAGAAGGTTCTTATGTAGTACCCTAGTATATATAAATATATTTTTATATCTTATATATAATCATTAACTTTGCCTGTACGGCTTTTACGTTCGCGGCCACTTACGTTATTATTTTTAGGAATAATATCGTTCTTTATATATATATATATATATATATATATATATATATATATATATATATATATATATATATATATATATAGGTACTGTGTATATTTAAATACGTAAGAGGATACCACTCATGGGATTCCTTACGCTAGAAGGAACAGCTAGGCTCTAGAACCATAAAATTAGGGATAAAATCTGAGAAGGAACGAAATGAAAAATAAAAACTTTTACTATCTCTTCTCCTGGACCAAATTGGTTTCTGACTTTAGATTAGTAAATAAGATAAATTGCTAGGTGAAGTCGTTTTCAACAGGTACACCTAAGACTAAAATATATAAACACGGGGCAATCAGTTACATGCCTCTCGTTTATACATCCTAATTTTTTGTCAGATCTACTGCGCAAACGCAGCTCTTCACCGGCAATAAAAAATGCCAACTTTTTAAATTCGAAAATTATCCCAAAAACTTATTATACTTAATCATATCAAAAGGAAATGGAAATAAATAAAAAAGTTTTACTTCCAAGTAGTCTAGCGTATACAAGTTTAGTCCAAAGACTATGAATTACTCATAAGTTTCTAGAACCTAGCTGTTCTTTCTTGCGTATGGGATCCCATGAGTAGATTCCTTTTATGTATTTGAATAATACACTGTACCTTATGAGTAATTCATAGTCTTTGGACTAAACTTTTACTCTGTGTGTGTGTGTGTGTGTGTGTGTGTGTGTGTGTGTGTGTGTGTGTGTGTGTGTGTGTGTGTGTGTGTCTATATATATATATATATGAAAGCACCATTATTGGTGGAGAACTTATTGTGTATGTATAAATAATACAAAATGAGACAAGGACACAAAACATCTAGGCAGTTAGGTGATACAAGAAAAGGACAACAAAACATCCAGATAGACGATACAAAGAAAACACGGCCAGGTCATTCGGAGTTTTCTCTCTTCAGTCGAGATCCAGATTATCCTTGCAATTTCGGCTGGTTATTCTCGATATTGCTCCAATCTGGCCAGTCCCAAGGAAAAACTAAACTAAGAGCATTAGATACCTTGGAAGAAAGCAGCGAATGTATACAAAAAGAAGAACGGAAAAAAACGAACAATGTTACACAAATACAATAAAAATATTAAAACGTGAAATAACAACGGATGTCTTTCGACTAAGGACCAATTAAATTAAGCTGGCGTTGTGGAAATAAGGCCTTATGGCAGGAATACAAGATTTCACAGGCACAGGGAGGAATAACGATGTTACACTTACAACAGCCGGCCAAGAAAGAAAGATCACACTTGGCCGAACACCGGGCCAGTGAGAAGAGAAGAGAGAGAGGTAGAGGCAAAGGGACAAAATAATTAGGGTGGGGCGAGGAAAATGACAGGGACACAGTGAAGTGGAAAGTAGAGGGAAACAAGAGAAGGCAAGGAAATGTGAGCGAGGGGGAACGAAAGAATGAACAGTGGAATGAACGAATAAGGGTGAAGGGGCTGATAGACAGAAATAGAGTCGTATAAGATTTAGAAAAATGTATACTTACATATAAGAGACAAGTTGTACGTACGCCGCTATATATATATATATATATATATATATATATATATATATATATATATATATATATATATATATATGTATATATATATATATATATTTTTTCATAGAAATAAATATAATAATAATAATAAAAGTATAAATGACGGAAGTAAAATAACGATGGGACCACACCTATAACAATCACAGCATCACAGCAAGAATGGAAAAAGAATGTAAGAAATAATTGATTGACAGACAGACATACAGACATATATATATATATATATATATATATATATATATATATATATATATATATATATATATATATATATATATATATATGTGTGTGTGTGTGTATAAATAATACATGCTCGAAAAATTTAACCAAGAAAAATCTTGTTTCCAGAACAAGAGTTAAAAATAGCTGAAAAATAAAAAAATTATATACCGGAATATTTTCCTCTTCTTATCTGTATCGCTATATTTCTACAGACATCTTGCCCATTGACTGACTTAATGCCAGGAGCACAAATATGGTGTTGTTTGGTTAATGTCTTGTTTGTTTAGTTTTCAGAAAGAAACTAAATCTTCGTTGTTTAAATTTCTGGTCAAAAGTTAGTCGATGTCATTATGTCACAATCAAATGCCGTAGAGCTAATGGCTTTGATAGTTTTGTATTCTACATAAATTACATTTTAAGTAGCCGACAGCACAAAAATATTACCAGCAAATTTTAATAATGATAACTCATTATATATTGGCTTTGTAGTTTACATGATATCCAGAGAATGACAGAAGTGTTTACCTTCTATTATTGGATAAAAAGCAGAATATTTTAAAATATCAACAAATTTATCAGTTTATAAATATGTAAATTTCTGTATTCATGTCCAGTAGCATAATGTTTTATTTATTTAAGTTATATTGGCAATGGATGTTGACTAATGCAGTAGTGCATAATTCGTTTGTATGTTCCTTCAGCTGGAGTTCAAACTTCACAAATGCTTGATTTTTGCCTTTGGAACTTTTCTGGTTTATCCCATAAGTACTAGTTCACCACTGGAATTTTGCTTTCACTCTAAAAGGTCTTCACCTATATCTATCTATCTTTCTATCTATCTATCTATCTATCTATCTATCTATCTATCTATCGATCTAACTACCTATCTGTATGTCTGTCTGTCAATCAATTATTTCTTACATTCTTTTTCTTTTCTTAGCTACTAGACAATTGCATTTCTAGCTCTGCATTGAAGGAAGCTTTACTTTTTGAACTCACGTTTTTGTGCGCAACGTTGTTGTTAAACCTCTGTTAACAGCACCGTATGCAGGTCCTTTCCGTTTACCTTCACGCACAGATAGATCTTTCACTATAGACCTTCATGGTCGTAAAGATACTATATCAGTGAATAAATGATATAGAGAAAACTGTCCCTGTTCCCACTACAGACGTCATACACACAGAATTGCAAACACGACCCGCAAACCCACCTTCACATTCTATGACTACCATTGGAATCGATCATATACCGGACAAGGATTCTGGATTATTTCCCCGGAATTTTTCCTTAATTTTTGAGAGCGGTCAGATTCATTTTTAGCATTCTCGTTTGTGAAAGCAGTCTAGTTTATTTCAGATATTCTCATTTTAAAAATCATCTCTGATAACCAATGCTTCTTTATATATATATATATATATATATATATATATATATATATATATATATATATATATATATATATATATATATATATATATATATATATATATATATATATATATATATATATATACATACATATATATATATATATATATATAAATATATATATATATATATATATATATATATATATATACATATATATATATATATACATATATATATATATATATATTATTTTGCTTAAAAGAGTTCCAACACTGTCTGTTTTTTATGTTTTATTTATATTCCTGCAGAACTAATGTGGGGTATAGAATATGGAATATACAATATATAATATGATATACAATATACAATATAAAATAAAATAAAATAAAAATGGATGGCACCATGAAAGAAAGTATTGAATGTAGATGAAATATTGAGTGTTCAATATAAAGGATCAAATATATAAATATATAAATATAAATATATATATATAAAGGCGACTCGAGTTTCAGGGCTATTTCCCTTCGTCATGGCCGGTATGACAGACTTTATATACATACATATATATATATATATATATATATATATATTCTTTATAAATGTAATGAAATGAATCGTTGGCGATTTTTTCCTCTGTCTTTCTTTTCTCTTGGACTTTCCTCTGTTTCTGAAGACGAGCCTTGTGCGAAACGTTAAACCACCTTTCTTTCCTTCCCCGAGCGTCTGCTAATACTTTACATGTTGCATTTTTGTGATTGTTCTTCATCTTTTGGGATATATATATATATATATATATATATATATATATATATATATATATATATATAATAGAAATAGATATCAAAGAAAAAAATAACCGACACGTGATAGATATAAGGGGAAAATAAGAAGAAAAAAGCCAACATGCACATTGTATATTAAACAAATTATGGCTTTTTAATGAAAAGTAACGATAAATATATACAATTAGATGAACTCAGGGATTCAAAGTTATACCGGCTTCGTCAATTGCTGTTCACTGGCTTTGAATGGGCACCGATTACCAAACGGTGTCAGGTCTACTAGTCCCTAAGTAAAAAGATTATATGCAAGGGAGGTAAGTAGTTCTGGGAATGGTACAATTCGGGTAGATGTACTACTGTAATAAGAATGGTGTATGGAATGTATGGGAATTAGTGGTATTAATGGTAAGGTCAGTAGTGTTATATATTATGTTATGTGTTCATGTTAATTTGTGGATGATATTTATTGATGAAACTTGCTTCTTTATTCATTCTTCGCTGAACTGAGGTGTTTTGTGAACATTGATATAAAGGGAAAATTTGGAAGTTAGGATTAAAATTTCTAGCATACTTTCTATGTGTTCACTGACCTGTAACTGTCTGTATTGTGGATAGCGGATTTGTTCTTTGTGCAGAGTTGTTCTTCGACGGAGTGACATCCCTGTTTGGCCAATATAATGATTACCGCATCCTAAGCAGATAATGGCATAGACTAGGTTTTCAGAGGCACAAGTGAAATTTGATTTTTTGTCTTAAATATTTCACCTTGTTTAAAATGAAACTCTGTACCATTCAAAAGATGGGAGCATGTGCCACAATTATGTCGACCACATTTTTTCACTTTTGGTTCCGTTGTTAACGGATATAGTCTTGCGTTGGTTAATATATTTTTCAATGATTTCGGTCGCATGTTGCTCTTGATAATGTTGTGTGAGTCTAAATTTTTGTTCATTGTTTTATCTCCTGTGAGGATGCGTAGATTTTGGATGATAATTTTGAAGGCCTCATTGTTTCTAGGGTTGTGTGTGAAGATGTAAGGGAGTACTTTTGAGTCTGGTATAGTATTTCGGTTGACTTCCCTGTTTATTTCCTTTGCTCGTTTAATCCCGTCATTTATTAATGATATTGAGGTAATGTTTCTTGATTAGCATTGATCTGTGTTCAAGATGTCTTCGTTCACGAGTATTAGTGTCCGAAACTATGGTACAGATTCTTTTCGCTAGATTATAAGGTATGTTCTTTTCCTACATTATACTATTCCCTTTCTCTTTTCCGACGAAGAGCTATGCTCGAAACGTCAAACACCTTCTCTTTTTACTGAGCGTCAGGCTAATACATTCCTTGTGCACGTCCTCTTGTAGTCTGTTATTGTTCTTTTATTATCCGTTTATTTAAATTGACTATATATATATATATATATTGTTTCTATTTCTGCAGGACCATTCCCACTCTACGCTATTATAATCTCTGTACTCGGGACACTTCTTGTTGTGGTTGCTATTTTGGCCGTTATCTCACACAGGTAAGAAAATTCGAATTCTATCAATTTTTTTAGTATTTTGTTTTTATTATAACAAAAGAGTAATCCGCAATCATTTTATGGGACAATCCAATGGTACTCCAAAAATAAAATCATAATTCAACACAGAATGACATAAATTTCACCGTGACCTAGCCAAATTTCAGTGATTTCAGCAAGGTATACGGATTAGGTTGTTTATCGATCTATAATATCAGAACAACGAAATTTTCACATTAAATGTGACTGACTGTTACGGTAAATTGATCTCGCTTCTCTACATATTGCTGCCACGGTCAACTCCATTTCAATCACATCAAATAATTCAATAATATGATTCGTAATTGTAAACTCATGTTTCCTTACTTTTATTTTTACTGATATCCTCATCGATTCTTATACTTTTTCTTGGCGTTTTTGTCACTAGTACTTTTCTTTATCACCATACATTCTTCTTCTTCTTCTTCTTCTTCTTACTACTACTGCTGCTGCCGCTGCTTCTGCCACAGGAGCAACTGCTGCTGCTTCTGTGGGTGATGCTGGTGGTACTGCTGCTTTATCATCATCATTTATTATCATTATTATTACTATGTGTTTGGATTTTTGCATTGTATTTATATAAGTTGAATCCAAGTCTCATTCAGAGATCCTTGGAGACAAGTTAAAGGTTCAAATGGGTATTATGACTAGGATGGTTGATAACTGCAATGTTTTGGGATTTGTACAAAGTATTGTTCTAGATAATGTCTGTCAAAACGTAAGAAAATTAAAAGTATATTTTAAATATAGCTTTGTGATAAAATGATAGTGTGATCTTAAGATGACAGTAAAAGGTATTTGCTATTATGTTCATTTAAAATTACTTTTGTTTAAAGATTAAAATGTTTTTGAAGCTACAGAGACAGTATTTTTCCTATGAACAGTTCCCGTGAGCACTATTCGTTGAATTTCTTTTGTCTTCGGATTTCCTGGAACCTGAAATAGGTAAAAAATCAGTCCCTTTTAATATCATTCCTGTGACACCTTTGAAAACAAGTATTGTTCTAGTTTTGAGTTTCCACATTTTGCCAATTTCTATTTCAAGATCTTTATACATTCTCAGTTTTTGGTAGGTCTTGACAGAGACATATGTCGATTGGGACACTCGTATCGATGTGGAAGCATGATTTTTGTCTGAAATTCTTCAATATAATATCTGGCCTATTTACATCTATCTTTCTGTCAGTTGAAACAGAAAAGTACCATATGAGTAAGATATGATCATCTTTAAGCATTGCAGGTGGTGTGTGTTCCTGTCGGTTTTTATCACAGGGTAGATCCTGATCCTTGCAAATTACCCAGTGAATATACTGTGCGATTCTATTACACCTGTCGAGATACTCTGAGGGCGCAAGAAAGCTGTACATAGAGACAATATATTCGATGATTTCAGTTTGTTGCTTACATACACAACATATTGGGCTACTGCCGCTCTTTAAGATGTTGGCCTGGTAAATTCTTGTAGGTATGCATTGGTCCGAGGCTGCTACAAAAATACTTCTGTCTCTCATTTTAAGCCAAAGCATGCAAACCATTGATGGGTAAGAGCTTTCTCAATATCAGCACTGTTAGCTATGTTCAGGCATTTGCCATTGAGTCGTTTTCTCGTAAGAATATTTAAGGCATCATTTTTAGGAAGAGGTATCATACGTTTAGCTTTTTCTGTGCTTGTTCCTAGTTCATCTAATTCTTGAACTTCCTGTGTTTGGAATTCACTTAGATATTTCCGTGCCTCTTTTGTTACCGAATATAAGATTGTTTTGTTTTCGTGTTTTAAGACACGTTGGGCCGATTGTAGCAAATGTCAGTGACAATTCAAGTTGTAAGGGTTCACGACCACTCTTTTTACTTGGAAAGTAAAGTCATTCCACATATGCCTTGATGTGGTGCCTGCTATTCATTGTCAACAACTTTCGGAATTTTCTACCAAGCTTAAAATTTTCAATATTTGACCAGTTAATAATATTGAAACTGTAAGTTACGACCGGCATGGCAAAATTATTTATTGCTTCGATCTTGTTCCTTGCGAGTTGTCTTGAGATTTGTCCTTACCTCGCAATAACATTCTTTTCTGATCTTTTCCTTCACCGTTGAGTGTTTTATTCCATCGTCTTCATAAACTCCTAAATATTAGTCAAGTTCAACGTTGAATGTTTCTACCAGATTCCCTCTGATGAAGGTAGCTTATCGAAGCTGAATATTATTATTATTATTATTATTATTATTATTATTATTATTATTATTATTATTGAGTGAAAGAGCAGTGCACGCCATCAAAGTGACACTGGGGTAAAATATACGAAGCTCAGTATACCCATCATGATAACCCATCTTATAAGGGTACATCAGGCACATGCATCGCAACCATATGTGCGCGACATGGTGATCTCATATCAGGTGGGGCCCAGTTAGAATCTTTGCAGGTAGGAGCCTAGTTAGAATCTTCATCTAGTCGAGTAGCCCCTCTCAAATGTTCCCTGAATGATGGTTGTTTGAGGATGATGAATGAAACACTCATGTTTCCGGGGGTGAATTATTCAAACTCCAAAGAATTCCACTCAATACATGGCTATGATGCTCCTCCACTACTTCTGCTCGTGATCAGAGATGCACATATCACCAGTCACTGAGGGACATTCTCAACTGGTTAGGGTCAAACAACTGACAAGTAAATCTGTGGTAGTGAGCAGAATATTTGCTGTAACCCATCATTTATACTAAGACAAAACAATGTACATGATAACACTTCCAATCAGTTAAGATCAGAAGCCATGAGAGCCACCGCCTGGTACTGCATCAGAGCATTTATTATTATTATTATTATTATTATTATTATTATTATTATTATTATTAATGTTGTTGTTGTTGTTGTCGTTGTTGTTGTTGTTGTTGTTGTCATTATTATTATTATTATTATTATTATTATTATTATTATTATCATCATTATTATTAAGGTGGCAAGCTGGCAGAATCTTTAGCACGGCAAACAAAATGCTTAGCAGCATTTCGCCCGTCTTTATGTACTGAGATCAAATTCCACTGCTTCGCCTTTGCCTTTTATCTTTTCGGAGTCGAGAAAATAAGCATCAGTCAAGCCCATGGGTCGATGTAATCGACTTTCCCCCTCCCCGAAATTTCAGGGCTTGTGGCTATAGTAGATAATTATTTCTGTTCTTATGACTATGCATTGGAATCGGCAAGATATTATTTCTCTGAGAAAAAGGTTTCCTTTCTCCGGATTTTGTGTGTAATAATGCATATGGAGTCGAGCTTTAAGTGTATACGTTTTTATCTTCTGATCGTCGTTGCTTTGTGTGGGCATATTGAATAAATTCCCACTTAGCAAGCCTCAATACGTAGAAGCAAATACATGATTCCCTTCTATATGTAAGAATAAATGTTCCTGCTTAGCTCCAAATCATCGAAGTTGTATCAGCTACCGAGGAAGCGAAATCATGCCTACACATCGCGTCTAGTAGTTCGCTTAACCCACTTGGAGTGCGGCTCAATGCGTTATTACACGCAGCCTACAGGGGAATTAGCTACGTTTCGAATGCATTTTCCGCTCTAGTGTTCAGGAGCATGTTAGAAATGAATGTGTGCGTGTGTGTGTCCGTGTCCGAGTTGCAAGTATTGGTGTGTGTGTGTGTGTGTGTGTGTGTATGTATGTTATGTATGTACACATATACAATGCATATATAATTTGTAAAGAGTCTGTTGGAACTTAAAATTGATTAAGATTGGAAACTGAACTAGAAGTATTCGGTATAAATATTCGATAATTATCAATCGGGTTTCAAATCGCAGGCTACATTAAAAAATAAGAAAATTCCTGCGGTTACAAATAGCACTAACACTAGAGTTTATTATAAAATTCTTTAATCTGGTATCTGATCATCGACGTTTACACTTATTATTAGGTTTAGTAAAATGGCAATTCCTCACTCAAATGTTCAATCTACCGCAGGGCCTCGTACTATAGTTGTTGGAAAACTTGTATTCAGAATTACATTCAGTAGAAATGATTATTCAAGGCATAGAAATACCTGTCTTCAAGAGAACGTGAATAATAATTGAATATTGGTGGAGAAAATCTTGGAATCTTAATAGGAATCTCGCCAGTGTTGAGTGAAATAATAGGAGATTATCGATTCCTTTCAAAGTCTAATACAGATTATTATGTTTCCTTTTCCTTTTCATTTTCCACAACTTTAAAATGAAATATATCCTTGTGGTGGTGTTATATTAACTTATCTGTGAAACTCCTTGCTTTTCTATATTTCTAATTTGCTTTATCACATGGATATTTTCGTTCAAACATAATTAAAAGTGATAAACGTTAAAGAGATCTTATTGCTTGAACAATTTAGATTAAACATTTGAAGTTTTAGAGATAAGTATGCTACAACATAGATACTATTAACTGAAATATGAAATATTGTCTGGAACTAAAATTACCAAACTAATTTTTATCAGTATCCGACCGAGCTTGCTTTGAGTCGATGTATAAATATCTCAGGAATATCGCAAACATATCATATGAAGCTCATTCTTTACTATAAAAGTAAATCTACAAGACATTTCTGTATGTATAACATTTTCTCATGTATTTCCTTACTATTCAAAGAAAGGAAATTATAATGAATTCATAACGAAATTATAGCGTTTCGTAAGGAGGTTTTACTTGTTTTAATGCACCGAAATTCCAAATTTTTCATGAAACCCTCTTTGTTGGTGAAAGAAATCATTTAATTGTTTATGTTGGTTCTGAAAATAATGGATTGAAGAATATGTAGATGAGAAACTAGCAAAAATAAGGCCAAGAAAATAGGAGGTCATCAATGACAGTATGACAATGTGTTCATAGACAGACTGTGATGAATTATCTTATTGGTCAGTTCTCATTTATCAACTGACTTCACTCTATTAACATTGAAGATATTCTGAATTAATTTTCTCTTCCCTAGGCGCAGTAACCTTAAAGCTGAATTAGAGGCAATGACTTGGCGGGTTAAATGGGAAGACATTACATTTGGAACGAAAAAAAATAAACGAATAGATAAAGGTTCCAGCCGACTGAGTTTATATCGGGTAATTATAATATATTGTTACTTTATTATTCTTTTTTTAATGCACCCATTTTTGAAACAAATTTTCAATCTTATTTGGTTTCTTAATTTTATTGTTTTCATATATTAAATCTATTATCGATTCTCACTATGTACATATGTATTCCCACATCCACTATTACTAATTGTATTCCCACATCCAGGTTCTTTGCAAATGTTCATGTATCCATATAGATCTGCTATAACCATATCTATATTGCTCCTCTCAATGTTGATTTGAAATATTCTCACGTCTCAATAAATCCACTCAAGAAAAAAAACTTTACCTTTTTCCATATTATTGCAATGATATTTAGACTATAATAGTACCCAGCGATTTCCCTTACATTTTAAATGCACTCCGTAAAAATTCTCGTGAAATATTTTCAGACGTACCATAGAGGCTATTTCTAATTCTCGAATATTTACAT
>NC_142935.1:69056624-69066844 GCF_046866305.1 Octopus bimaculoides
TGCTATATCTATGATCCAGCATAGTTTGTTTTCTTTCTCAATTAAGACTATGTCCCGCTTCCTATTCTCTATCACATAGTCGCACTGAATCACAAAATCCGACAGGATCTTAGCATTTCTATTTTCGACGATGCCTTCAGGTTTGTGGTCGTACCACGTTTTTGCTCTGTCAAGTCCATACTTGTTGCAGAGTGTCCAATGGACAAGCCTGGCTATATTATCGTGGCGTCTTTTATATTCCTCCTGGGCTAGTGGCGTACATTGACTTGTAATATGCTATACAGTTTCACCGTTTGTCCACAGATTCTGCACTTATCACTTTCTGTTGTGTTGTCTATTTTATGTAGTTTGTTTTTTTGTGCTTACTCTTGGACAGCACAGATTAGAGCCCCTGTTTCCGGTTTTAAATCATTTTTAGTCATCCACAGCCATCTTTTTTTCTCTGTCTGTCTTATCTTCAACATCCCCATGAAATTGCCCATGCATTCTTTTCTTTACCCACCTATTTTCAGTTTCATTCGTTTTCAATTTGTTGTATTGTGTTTTATTTTTGCTATCTTTCATCCTACACAAGCCTGATCTTCTTACTTCTAATAATAGCGGTTCTGTGGCATTTTTTACATACCATGCTATGTAGCTTTCTTCTGATCTAATGTTGTGTTTGCATCCAATAAGTCTTCTTCCCCCTCTTTTTCTTGGTACATACAGTCTGTCTGTGTCACTTTTTGGGTGGAGTGACCCATATCTCATTAGCAACTTCCTTGTCTTTCTGTCTAAGCTGTTTAGTTCGTCTACTGTCCATGCGTTTACCCCTGCTCCATATCTAAAGACTGAATCCGCCCACGTATTCATAGCTTCGATCTTATTCCGTCCAATTAATTTCGACTTTTAATCAGTAGGGACAGGCAGTACCCTTGGAAGATGCCCCTCCTAATTTCTACTGTCCCTAAGCTTCTTTCGTATGCTGTCAGGTCCGTCCTCCAATTCGCCATACTTTTTCCAAGTAATCGCTCAACATACACTCCATAATCCAAAAATGTAGGATAATATCGTACGCTTTACGATAGTCGATCCATGATATGGCTAAGTTACTTTTCCTCCTCTTGCAGTTTCTAAGTACAATTTTGTCTATCAGGAGTTGATCCTTGATATCTCTGCACTTATGTTTGCAACCATTCTCCTCATGTGGCAGGACTTCATTTTTTTTTTCCAGATGTTTGTACATTGACCCTGCGAGTATTCCAGTCAATAACTTCCCCATAAGTGGCAAGCAGGATATTGGCCTGTAATTGTCTACCGTATTGCCTTTTTCGATGTTTTTCAGGCACAGCACTGTCCTACCCAATGTCAACCACTCTGGTATTCCTTGGTCGGCATTTAACAAGGTGTTGAGTAGCGCAGCTATTCGTGCATGATATTCACCAAATCTTTTGATCTAGTAGCCTTGAACTCCATCTGGTCCCGGGGCCTTCCAGTTGGTCATTTTTTTTCTGATTTCCTTCACTTCCTTAACTGAAATGATTGTTCTGCCTGTTTTGGACACACTACTTGCAGTTCTTGCAACCATTCAGCATCCTTCTTCTGCTCCTTTTTTTTTTTTTTGCTCCAGATGTCACTCCAAAACTTTTCATCTGTACACTCTCCATTTATTTCTTTATAGAATCTCTTCTGATCTACTCTGAATAACATATTCTGGTTGTAACCCTTCATTCTATGGTCGTATCTTACCATCTTTGCTTACTTTGCAACGAGACGCTGTTTCAGTTCCTCCACTACTACTTTAGGCCCTTTCTTTCAATATCATACTTCTTTTCAGCGCCCTGTATTTTTGTTAGCTTTTAAGCTCCCCTTTCTCTTTTCGGTCTAACACAGAGATTTCCTTCGAGAGCATGTCTAACCTTGTCTGGATTCTTCTTTTCCACCATGGAATTTTTCTTTTGCTACTCCTATTATGTTTCTTTTTCTTGACATCAACACCCACGTTTTCTGCTAGAACAATACTTGCTGCCTTGATCAAATTATTTGTTTCTGATGTATTTCAGAATTTCATTGACATTTTTCTTTTCTTGGTTCAGTTTCCATCGGTCAACCTATTATTATCATCATCATCATCATCATCATCATCATCATCATCATCATCATCATCATCATCATCATCATCATCATCATCATCATTATTATTATTATTATTATTATTATTATTATTATTATTATTATTATTATTATTACTATTATTAATCTGTCTTTACGTCCTGAGCACAAATGCCGCCAACGTCGACCATACCTTTCATCCTTTCGGGGTCGATAAGATAAGTACTAATTGAATAATGGGGTTGATGTAATCGACTCATTCCCTCCCCCAAAATTGGTACCCTTGCAGAGGAATTCGAAACCACTATTATTATTGTTTTTGTTGTTGCTAGTGAATTATTATTTGGTAAATTATAGATATTTACATAGTTAAACGCGTTTCATCTAAATCCAAACTTATTTTATTTTATGTTATCTTCGGTATATATGTACATATATATATATATATATATATATATATATATGTGTGTGTGTGTGTGTGTGTGTGTGTGTGTGTGTGTGTGTGTGTGTGTGTGTGTGCGTGTGTGTGTATGTATATATATATATATATATATATGTATGTATGTATGTATATATATATATATATATATATATATATATATATATATATATAATCATAAATATATAGGGATTGACAGTAACCTGCTGCTCCAACATACTGAGAATTCAGAAATAGCAGTCAAAGAACTACTGATTTCAAAACTACAAATTATTACTCCAGATTGATAGCGATATTTTTGATACACACAGAACAAAAAACAGTAGAGAAGAGTTAAAAAACCACCTGCCTTTAGTTAATTTAGTACGATCGTTTCACAGTTAAGAGTAAAGAATACTCTATTCTGATCTTCAGCTAAATATTCTAATAAATTTGTTAATGTCTAAATAACTCACCTTAATTTTGACCATGTGAACATCAATACCACGTGAGGAAGACGTCAAGACCCGGCAAAATTGTTAATTATTAATTTTATTACTAATTGACGATTCCCTGCCCTGCATATCTATATATATATATATATATATATATATATATATATATATATATATATATGTGTGTGTGTGTGTGTGTGTGTGTGTGTGTGTGTGTGTGTGTGTGTGTATGTATGTATGTATATTTGGCAAGATGATATGTTGGGGAGTAGTGGGAAGGCTTCTCACCTTTATGGAATATAATATCTTCCACTTCATATAATTATATGTGAATTGGCAAGATTATTGATTTATTGAAAAAGAACGCCGATTGTATTACAGAGCTATATAATAGGTTGACTCTAAGTGATATGTACTTGCTGCTACTTATTCTTTGAAATAAAAACTATATCATTCAATTAAAAGTTAGTCTTTCGCAGACTTTATTACCATTGCTTATTGATTACACCTTATTTAGGGCGGCCCTACCCCAATGGCAGGGATCTAGTACATTACTGCTGCTTCCGTAGCGATCATCACGCGATGAAAGACAGCTTTTAGAAACTGCTCAGTTCTTAAACACGTATCTTGTATCCCCGGTTCTTCTGTTGCTGAATTTGTTGTTGTTTAGCCCCAGGTCACTCCTGATGGAGGAGATGTCATGTCAATGATATACAAAATATGGCCTCCCAGAGTTCTTTTCCAGGCATGAGAATTCATTTATAGGTGCAGGTATGGTAAGAAGTTTGCAAGATTGCTTCTCAACTATATGGTTCTAAGTTCAGTCCCACTGCGTAGCGCCTTGGGAGAGTTTCTTTTACTATATCCATGTGTGTGATTGTCGTTGAAATTGTGTCTTTTTGTTTGCCCCTCACCACCGCTTGACCGAAAGAATAAATACCAAGTACTAAAAGTAAGCACTGGATTCGATTCGTTTAACTTAAACCCTTCGAGTCGATGCCCAAGCATGCTCAGGATCTAATGATCAAATCAACTAAAAGATTAATGATAAAATATAGGACTATATTCTTCATTGTATCA
Source organism: Octopus bimaculoides (assembly GCF_046866305.1). Lineage (NCBI taxonomy): Eukaryota > Metazoa > Mollusca > Cephalopoda > Octopoda > Octopodidae > Octopus > Octopus bimaculoides. The sequence continues at coordinate 69,060,669 of NC_142935.1, forward strand.
TTCCGAATTTAAGATGGCAGGCTGTGATAAGGAGATATAATTTCTGTTTCTATCCTTGACATACTTGAAACACAGGTAATGATGGGCTAACAAATGAGTGGCTTGATCTACTAGAAATGGCCACCAAATTTCCCTCCAATTGCACCCTACCAAGTAACCACTCTAGACAAATACGAAAATACCAGCAACCATTGATGATACTAAGAGACTAAGGGACATAGGTAATACGTAAATAATACAGCAATTGCTTTGTGTCAAACAGCCACAAAGACCTTATTACGCTTTTTAAACCTTGGTATATTAAATCTGATAGCATCTGTATATTATATATATTATCAATACGATCAAATTTGAAACCGTGTTTTAAAAATACGATTGTTGAATCAGTAAAGAAATTTTATTAAGTAATAATATGATATCTAAAGGTCATAGTATATAATATACAGTGATTGATTAAATATGTATACATTGAGTGCTTGAAAGTTCGCGAAAACAAATACTGATATCAAAGAATCGATAAGGTCAAGTTAGAATGACTCCATTTTTTAATGCAGAATATTGTATAATTTGTCAATGCCATTGCTACAACACACACACACACGCACACGCACGCACACACACACACACACACAAACACACATTGACTCACATACACACACGCACACTATTGATTATGGTAGCCTTTTGCCATTCTTGTAATCAATTAGAACTCACCAAAGTTTACAGCAAATTTGCTGTTGTTAAGCTGATTATTTTCACTGTATAAATTTTTTCGTTCAGAACAATATCAGTATTACCCTCACACTTTCTAATGATTTACTTAATAGTAAGGCTTTGAAAATTACCGAATATTGTATAATATATTACATCTAAACAAAAAAAATTATTATTTCTAATATATTTTCTCTGATATATACCTGGTCGTCTACCACATAAGAATTTCTTTTTAACAAACGGTTTTACAATATTAAGTTGCTAATTATCCAAAATGTTCTAGACAAGCACATCATTCAATGGTTAATTAATGTTACTAAATTGATTTTGGTTTAATTAAGAAGCTGTACAGTTCGAATATTTTCATGATTTCTTGTCATACGAGTATTGTGATCATTAAATCTCATTAATTAGATAATATAGTTCTATATTTAAGAGATGAGGAATGATGTACATTATTTACATTGGATGGGTATTTGTCCTCATCAGGTGTTTTGGGGAAATTTCGAACCTGGATTCTCATAAGGCATTTTTAGATGTTATTATTATTCCTGTTATTATTATTAAGCCTGGTATCGAACACGGAATCTTAGGGTTAGTAGCCCGCGCACTTAACCACTTCGCCATGTGCCTGTGGGGAATTATGGAGTGAATTTTAGGGCTTATAAATCTAATATCCTCCTATCCTTCCTTAATACTTGTTCCCATATGGTACTCATAACTGTACTCGGTCTGCTTAGGAGGTTGTTGTGTCCTAGCATATATACTGCTTCTTTCAGTTTTCGTATTTTCCAGTGGAAAATGGAGACCAACTTCCCCCTGTGGGATGAAGTTAAGATTGCTCGTATACGGAAAAGTGAAGACCACCTCCCTCTGTGGGATGAAGTTAAAATAATAGATAGAGAAAACCACTGGAAAATACAAAAACTAAAAGAAGCAGCACATATGCTAGGACACAACAACCTCCTAAGCAGACCGAGTGCAGATATGAGTAGCATATGGGAACCGGTATTAAGGAAGGATAGGAAAATATTAGATTTATAAGACCTAAAATTCACCCCATAATTGCCCACGGGTATAGATTCCGAATTCGATTCCAGGCAGTGACCTGAATAATAATAATAACATCGAAAAATACCTTAGAAATTTGAAATATCCCCAAGACAGCTGATGAAGGCTGGGAGGTATATCAGCCGAAGATGAGGACAAATATCTTTGAAATATAAATAACGCTCATTAATTAGGTTTAATAAATATTATCATGCATATTAATAATTGTTCTGCTACTTCATAGAATCAAAACTATTTTCATACTGTTTGGTCACTAGTTTCAACGTTACGTACAGATTACAGAGTAAGTTTTAATAACTCCATATCGCTGGAATTGTCGATCCACAATGAAAACTTTTAGTTTCATGTAAAGCAACTCGTCTTACGGGAGAATTGGAATTCTGTACATTTAACAACAATACACATTGCAAACAGTGATGAGATTTCTATCCTGAGTAGCGATTTTGCAGGTAGTTAGTAGTTAAATTTTTTCATTTTAGGTAGCAATATAACTGTAGACTATTTTCTCACTATCTCCACATCCTATCCATGTAATCGCTCCAGTGGCTCATTATCCACATTTATACTAATAAATACATTAACTTAAAATTATTTAAACATCATACACGTTTTTAATAGAAATAGAAAACGTGTTCACTGCAATATTGTTCCCTGGGGGGGGGGGAAATTTATGGGAAATGTTTGAATCAAGTGTATTGAAACTGTTTAAATGGTTGAGTTACTGAATGTGCCATAATAAAAGGAATAAGTCCTGGGTTCACAATTAAAACAGAACCTACACATAAAATTTGTTTGGTGATTTATATAACATCGGCATCGAAATGGAGTTATGATGTTACAGCACACAAAAATGCTGATTCATCACTCTGAATTAAACAGTCAATATGTGACCATATGTTTACTAACAAACAGCTTTAGTAAATGTTTAGCTGTGGTCAACTAAATATGATTTCAATTTCATTGTTTCCAGTTTAACCATTATTATATACTTTGTTTTTTAATAAATTTCTTGTTATTTCTGTAGTTGAATGTTGTGTAATGTTTCTTTCTAATCCAGAAGGAACCGGATTAGATTAAATTATTGATCGATTTCTGACATGTCTCAATTCATCATTGATGAAAATTTCCTGTATTTTTTTTATCTATTTATTCATTTATGTTTTGGCTTTCTAACAAAATTCTTCTTAAGCATTAAATTGTTGTTAAGAAAGAGCTGTAATCTCACTGGCATTCTCCATGCCTGTTAGTCACCGAAATAGCAGGTATTTAATTCCGTATTCTCAACTTGATTAGCAAACAAAGACAATTGTACAGTTTATAAAGTTAGTCTCTCAAATTTTTTTGTTACACGCAAGTCATGAGAGAAATAATACGCCATATCATTTATGCATAAGTCAGTGTCATATAGCGTTGAGGCAACATCTGGCTGTCACGAATTTCAAATTGTCGATTGATCTCTAAAGAAGTTTGGTTTTTATAACCCCACCACTATCATTCCTCCCCCATTTTCTTTACTTTTCAATATCTTCACTCTTTCATTTCTATTGGTGCTGTTATTATTATTATTATTATTATTATTATTATTATTATTATTATTATTTTAAATTTTTGCTGCCTGATTTCTTCGTTTGCGACCTTCAAGAATGATGTAAGATCAACAAGCTAACTTTGTGTTTTGTTCTTAATTACCAACGCATACATAAATGAATATGTATTATGAAAGAATTCAGGTCACACCGTTTGACCAATACCCACGCTTTTTGTTATTTCATATGAAATAGAGCTACAAAAGTTTCACTTTACAAACAATTTAACAAGAAATCTCCATAAAAATATTTTACTTTCGTAAACAGAAAAACCAAATGACATAATAGTTATCATTTTACAAGAACAAACGACGCTTCCTCATTTTTTTTAAATAGCAAGAAATAATTTAATTCTTGAAATGTTTAAATTTTCGTCTCACAACTACGGCCTGATCACTAACGTAGTTCCACCACAATAATAAAGACCAATTTTTCTTCAATGAAATATCTGCTATATTTACTACCTCCTTCTCATTAATTGTCTCATAAATTAAACGATACATTCCACTGCAACAATTGTAGGTGTTAATTTCGAGTTTGGTCTGCTGTTCTTGTTTCTAGTTTCCATAGAAATAAACACAGCACGTATGATCAATAATCAATAAAATTCTATACTATCCTAATTGCAATGATTCCAAAAACTATAAACTGATCTCGTGTATAACCTGTCATTCGTAAATGGATTTAAAACATGAAAACATTTCATTCAGCTTCACTGAATTAGAAGTAGCATGGAATCCTCGTAAACTTGGTAATAAAAAAAATAGGAAAACTTCTAACGAATTAGTTTTTCATTCTGTTTAATTGGAAGCCACAGCTTTCAATCACATAACAAAATGAAGTATTCACAGTTTCTATACTCATTAAAGGCATTTAATGAGTATACATAAGTTCATCAATGATTCTTCATTAAAATTATTATTTCCAACATAGCACAAATCTATAAATGTTGCAGAGGTAGGATGTAGTGAGTTAAATCGATTTCGGTTCTGGTTCTTATTTTGTCAGCTTTTGAAGGATAAATGGCAAACACAACCTCATTGGATTTTCAAATCTGAATGTAAATTGACGTATCCCATTCAACAATGCATGTCGTCTAGCCACTTCTACCGACTGTCTACCACTATTCTTATTCTCTCTATTGAATTGAATTCTATAGTACCGTACAGATAGGTTTTACTTCACGTTTTAGGTAGAAAATTTCAGCAACTGCATAATTTTTCTGTTCGTAGCACTAACCCATATTTTTTCTCTTACATTATTTACAAAGTCAGCACAAAGCACAATGATTCTCTTTAACGGCAAGGCATTATTTACAATAAAACAACCACGTTAACACTTTTGCAACCGTGGTTTGGAACCTTTCGTACTTAATCGTCCGTCATATGTGTCTAAATGACGTCTCAATAACTCTGGTATCACATTTTACCCTACGTGTCTTTGCATTCAAACAGCTGTTATAAATAATTCTAAGAAAGATTGTCTTTCTGTCTTCGAGTTATTTTGATATATTCCTAAAGTATAGTTGTTGTTGCTATTGCTGTTGAATAACTTTAGATCAGCTGTGATCGAGCTCCCATATGAACAAGTTCGTTTAAGTTGTGAACATCCCAGTTTTCTTCTCAGACACAATGATTTTACATTTACACTGTCTAATATATCTTTTATTTTATTAAGATGCTAAGGAATAAAAATTGAAGATATACTTAACAACTATGCTGTGATTCTATTACTGATTAGTTTCAAAATTAATTTTTGCTGTGATTTCTTTTTGCCTGACTTTAGTGAATCATTAGTATATCAATATGTCTAACCGTAGAATCGCAATGAGTTTTACTAAAAATCGACATTATTAAATCTTTGAACTCTATATTGTATAAGTGCCAAAATTTTGTGTTGCAATGATATATAAATAATTCCTTCTTCACCTGCAGAAAATGTGATTCGGGCTGTCACTAATTCACATAATGTTATTTAGCCCCAGAGGATCCTTCACTGGGCAGACCTTCGCCCAATGACAATCTGTTCATGACTGTCGGATACATTTTTCTTTCTTTTTTTTGTGTGTGGCACAAAGTCTATCTAAGATTGCATTAACAAATATGTATTTCGTTCTATTTTTTTTTGAATACGGTGAACTTTAGAATGATGGTGACTGTGTCGCGATATCTAGCTGGTTAAGTGACCACGTAAAGGCTCCTTTCTTGGTTCATTCATTTATGTATACCCATAAAATATGTTGACAATTTCTAGTAATTACGAGTACCTTCTTGGGTTTCGTCCTTCCAGACAATCCAATTCTTCCTCCCAGTATCATTTTCATTCCTATTCTCACTAAACGTCCACTGATTGTACCATATTATGATATTTACTATCTATCTTTATCACAAGCCAACCTGAAAAGTTCTATGTCATTTTGTGACCTTCTAGAAATAACAACTAAATCTCCTTCAAAATTCATCCGTCTTTAAAGAGTTACAAATAAAGCAATGATATACACAAGGTGTTCGTGGTTGTAGAGTTGTTGGTTACATATCTGCTCAATCAAAGCTAAACAGTTTCCGATCACCAACATTATCATCTGCAGTCAATTGAAGGGGAAATACCCGACATTTCATGTTTTTTTTTTTATTTCTTAAGCATACGAAGTTATCGAGATCATGCGAAGTGTATTTTATCTCGAGCTGAAGACCGCAATATTATATACATTTCTAATACGTGTGTATATATCTTATCTCTTACATGTTACAGTTATTAGACTGCAGCAATGCTAGGGCACTAACCGGAAGATGTTTTAGTCTTTTA